>NC_061490.1:3347543-3610043 GCF_022539355.2 Hippoglossus stenolepis
TGATCTACGGCTCCATTGTGCTTTCACACTGTAGGTGAATGCAATTTGCTTATAAAACGAGGCGGGGTGTTTCCTGGAGGTCAAAAAAGGCGAGATCAGAAAAAAAAGAATAACCCGAATCCGAAAATTACTTTTGGCACTTGGGTTAACTCATTAAAGCGCAGATGGTGAAGCTCTCTCTCTCTCTCTTTCTCTCTCTGTGTGTGTGTCTCTCTCCCCCTCCTCTAAACAGAGGCAAGGATGACAAAAACATGTTTTGCGTTTCTTCAAACACAACCAACAAGGTCAAACCAAAGTGCACAGGATGCTTCTTTATTAACCAGGCAATAAAAAAATAAAGGTTCACTGTGTTTTCCGCCAATTATCCGCTGAGGAGCATCGCAGCGTAATGGAAAAAAGACCTTTTACATAATAATGAAATTAAGAAGAACTTTGTACATTTTTAACTGTCAACACGGATCGTGTCTCGCGGTAATAATCCACAGTGTGCTCGCTCCGTGCAGGCGCACTTGAGGGGAATGTTGTCGTTGGCAGGATGAGGTGAAATATAAGAGGGGAAGTGCTTTAATGAGGAAGATGGGAATTGGGAACTGTTAATTATTTGGTGAACTTGTATTCGATTTGTTTGAGGTCTTAAAAAAAGAAACCTAATGCGGACCATACGCGGAAGGTTTCTACAACGAGCACAAGTTTCAGTCTGCTTCTGCTGTTTTACTGGGCAGGGTTCACGGAGGGAAACTGACAACGAGACGCAGAATATATCCTCAGGAGATTTTTACAAGTTTTTACGAGATTTATCACAGCGACGTTTACATACAAATGTCACTTTTATTGACAAATAAGAGGAAAGAAATGATCAGACGGAAATAGAGACAATCAACCGAGACAATGTGCTTTTAATTTTAAAGAAACACCAAAAATCATCCCTGACAATAAGAAATTCAATTCAGTTTTAAAGATTCAATTATTTTAACCATAAGTAGAATTTTCCACATTTATAGGAAAACACTTTACTTGTTTCTAATGCAAATATCATTGTCTCTTGAATTTTCATGAATTAAATGTACTTTTCTTGTTAAAATATGCATTAACTCATACTACTGACGGTAGTTTTGGGGAATATTTTCAAAAAAAGGAAAACCACAAGAACAAAAGAAAAATATCACCCTTATATTCACAATTATTTCGTTTTGTTCAAGAAAAAAAATAATTATTTTAAGGCCTTTTTACGCAGTAAAAGAACAAAGCTCATTTGCATCCAAACATTAAAATACTGTGAATTGCAGCCTGATATTCGTGATTAAGCTGAACACAGAGCATTCTACTCTGTGTTAAAACTACTTGTGTGTTTGACGCTTTTTCGTGCTTTGTCTCTCAGCGTTATATTCCAAGCCTCATTGGTTCGCCTTAATGAAATCTTTGCAGGCCTCCTGGCTCTCCAGCAGGGAATAATGCATTAATTGTGTATTGTTCAGTTGAGTGTACAGTACCTCTCCTTTGTGTCTTTTCTTTTTTTTTAAATCTCTCTGTGCCTTACTACTCTGTCTCTCAAAAAAAGAAAAAGAAAAGTAACCACATCTCTGCTGCTGAGATTTAAGACTTAGTGAGGCCGCAGAGGAGGAAAAAGTTGACTTCCACTCTGCCAAAGTGGTGGAAATTAAGAATCAATCTGTCAGCAAGTAAAATGAAAGCAGGGCTCTTTTCATTAAAACACGCTGGATTTGATTAAAAGTGGCGTGGAATTAAAATATCGCCATGGATTTATTAGATTACTGTTGCTGCAGTGTCAAAAAGGAAACCTCTGACCATGTGACGGATGGGTAAAAGATCCACATGTGCGAGATTATATCACTGCCATACAAGTTGGTTTGCTTTGCGTCATGAAAGGAATTCAAGTTATTTTTATGATAACAAAATATATATATTGCAGGGAATTTGATGGAGGAAGCCTTAAAGCAGTTTTTTTTTAAAAAGGAACCCTCATCATTCCTGTTGTCGTTATAAAAGACAGAATTGTGTTAGAGTGGAAACCAATCAAAGTGAATCAGGGGGAAGGAAAGGGGTCATCATGGGTTCATAAGGTGGGATAACCAACATTTCTCACCAGCAGTAAACCTGGTGTTAACTGCGAGTTTACTGGGTTTTTTTCCATTCTCATCCAAACCGAGGGACATGTCAGCTGCGGTTTGTTTCAGCCAGGTTCCGGGTGGACATTTGAAAAACAAGAGAGAGAGGAAGAGCGAGAGAGAGAGAGAGAGAGAGAGAGAGAGAGAGAGAGAGAGAGAGAGAGAGCGGGGGGCTGGGGGATGGGAGTGGGTGGAAGGCCTCTGTGGGAGAATGTGTGTAGCCCCCCTCCTCCTCCTCCTCCTCCCTCCATCCCTCTGAACACTGTACACCCTAAGTGAATCTGACTGCAATTATTTCTTTCTTTTATCCTTGCAGACGATCTTTTGCACTCTCCTCTGCGAAGACAAAAGTATCTGTTTGATGTCTCAACCCTTTCAGACCAAGAGGAGCTGGTCGGGGCGGAATTAAGGATATTCAGGAGGGCGCCCGGGGATTTGCAGGCCTCCCTGCAGACGACGGGCCTCTACGACGTCCAGGTCTACCCCTGCCGCTCGGACAGGCTGCTGGACTCCCGGTCCCTGGACCCGCTCGACTCCACCAAAGCCGGCTGGGAGGTTTTGGACGTGTGGGAGACGTTTAAAGCGCACCAGCATCATTATCACCACCCTCATCATCATCCCCACCACCATCATCACCATCACAACCAGCAGGGAAACCAGCTCTGCCTCCAGCTCAGGGTCACTCTCAGCAAATCCGACACCGAGGTGGACCTGAGGCAGCTGGGGCTGGACAGGAGCAGCCGGTCCCAGCAGGAGAAGGCCATCCTGGTGGCCTACACCCGCTCCAAGAAGAGGGAGAACCTGTTCAACGAGATGAAGGAGAAGATCAAGTCGCGGAGGACAGTGGGCAAGAAGGATGAGGCGGCGGCGGCGAGAGCCGCAGGGGAGGAGGGGGCGCCGCCGAGGGGCGTCAGAGGAGAGGGGCCCCGGCGTCGGCGCAGGACCGCGCTGAGCAACCGGCACGGGAAGAGGCACGGGAAGAAGTCGAAATCCCGCTGCAGCAAAAAGGGGCTGCACGTGAATTTCAAGGAGCTGGGATGGGACGACTGGATCATCGCGCCCCTGGATTACGAGGCGTACCACTGCGAGGGGGTGTGCGACTTCCCGCTCCGGTCACACCTGGAGCCCACCAACCACGCCATCATACAGACGCTCATGAACTCCATGGACCCCAACAGCACCCCGCCCAGCTGCTGCGTCCCCACCAAACTCAGCCCCATCAGCATCCTGTACATAGACTCAGGCAACAACGTGGTGTACAAACAGTACGAGGACATGGTGGTGGAGCAGTGCGGGTGCAGGTAGCGGCCATTATTTTTGTTCGAACATTAAAAAGACAGAGGAAAGATATGTCTCGAGGGGTCCCAGGTTGAAGATGTCCTCACTGCAGGTCTGGAATGCTTTGACGCATGACGCGCCTTTGTCTTTTATTCAAAAGGGATGCGCACAAGAGGCGAATATCTGCTATTTATTCAGACGCAGTAACAGCCACATTAATTCACACTCTCTGCCTTAAAAAAAAGTGTTACGCACATACAGTGCACTCCCATCCACGCAAACCGAGTTATCACGCATCAAACAGGCTTTTGTTTTCCCAGAGCGCGACGTGTCCATGTGGCACAGGGGCTGGGAACATGGTGTGTGATGTGACTGAAGGCGGGATGGGAGCCCATTGAGTCCGTGCTGCACCTGTTCGTGCCGAGGCCAGAGGACAGTGGGCTTTGCCTGTCAGCGCTTTGTTGCAGCTCTGCCGTGTGATCCCGCCTGCCAGGCCGGATTCCTTTGGGTATGTGCATCCAGCAGGCTGTAATTGCCAGTGTCCAGCTGGAGTCAGCCATTACGGACCCGAGCAACTAGTGCCTGTTCTCCAAATAAATGAATAAGAGAATAAAAAGAAGTTAAATAATAAAGATATAAATGAATGTCTAATCTACAACACGCACACATACACACACACACACTGGTCTGATGAGAGGTGGTGATGCCTTCAAGAGATTTTTTTTTTTTGGCCTTATACTGGAGACCCGTTTGGAGGCGCTTGGAGATGCGTCGTGCGCCTTTTTGCGCACAGAGAAGGACACAAAACCAGAGTTGTGCCTGAGTGGGGCCCAGTTGTAAAAAAAAAAGAAAGAAGGAAGGAAGCAAGGAAAAAAGAACGAATGAAAGAAATAACTCAAAATTACTGAGGCGAACTTTTTGCTCAAAAGTCTGCATCTTTACGCAATGCACTTCCACAACTGACTGCGCCAAGGACACGCGGTCAGCGAGAAAGTTTGTCCTCTCTGATGACGAAGATATGGAAAAAACAGAGACTCGCAAACGAGACGATATTTAAATGCACATTAGCTTTGAATGCACTGCTGTTCATTATTATTTTTTTGAGCTGTAAATATTTGTACAGTGGAAAACTTTACAAAGTGCAACGAATGAAGAAATGAGAAAACGGCATTTCTTTGTAAATATACAAAATGCACTCAAATCGGTATAATTTCTATTCTATAATTATTTTATTATTTGTGATGTACAGAGTTTCATGATAATCATATATTTCTTACATTGATAAGAGTAATTTAAGGTGTATTCGTTTTTTTTTTTGCAGAGGGTGGAAAATACCATAATTAATGTCTACCTCATAATTACATATAGGATCTGAGTTTTGAGGTGCATTCAGTTAGAGTGTAAAGAGCTTTTACAATGATATATAAGATCATTTATATACCTATATAATATTCCACACCATTACTGTACAAATAAAATTCAAAACAAAGTGCACCAGCCTGGAACTTCTGATGATTATTTTTCAAGTGTCATGTGATTTCTCTAAAAAACATAAAAATCTAATGGAACATTTGTATGGCGTTTTTTTCTGACTGAAATAAGCATCTCATATTTTTTTTTATTTTCATTCATAGTTTAATTATAGGTAACATGTGGTCATTAAAAAATGTTTCCCCCCTTTATCTTGAATTAGATGTAGAGAAATTACACCCACGGATAACACGTGGCCTCTTGGTGTAAAATTATATAGAATGAAGAAAATAAAGGAAAAATAGGAGACTATATTTTGGCAATAACAGACAACTGTATTTAAAGTGACTTTCTAAACTTAAATGTGTTTTTTATGTACAACATACAGTGCAAATGGAGCACATATACCTTTGCCTTCAGGTATTCAAGCTAATCTGTTAGTTCTCCCTCTATGTAAACAGTCTCTGATCATATAGACAACACATGTCACTATCAGGTGACTGGCCTGCTCCGGACTGCACCACTAAAATCCTTATAAACATATGGTGACCATCCAAGCAGGAGGAAATCCACCGACTGACTGTCACTGATATGGCACTGAATGTACGAACCCCAGCTATTTCCCAATGAATTAGCCCCGCCTGGGTCAAGTTTACTTAACACTTTAATGTTTCCCAATCTGTGGATGAAAAAAAGACGAAGTTTGAAAGGAGGGATTGCTTCCATATAGGCTATCGACCTTGGCCTGGAAACAATTAGGAAATTGCTTTGAAATGTTATATGTTGTCCAGGCTCTTGTACAGTATCATGTCACTCCCCACATGTTTGCTAGGGGGAAACAGAGGATGCTAAGTGCACTCTTTAGCAGTCGCTGCAAATGACTGACACAACAACCATTCCCTTGAGTATAACCAAATGGCCCTCCAGGCTATACGTCTGGAACACCATCGCCGGGGTGCTACTATACGAGCCGCGCTATATCCTGCTCACAAGTGCACCTTGGGAGATACTGTGACACCACCCTAAGTCTCTATTCAGTGCCAGAGATGAGGGCTTTGCAGCTGATTACGGATTAGAAGAGCGAACGAACGGTACCTCGTGAGATAAAGCTTTACTTTTTGATTTATATTTATTTGACAAGTTCCCCCGGTCTGGTAGGCACAGGCCTAGAGGTGAGACTGACTGTTAAGGGAACAGTTAAACGGTGATGAAAGGGAAAGGAATGCTTTGTTTACCCGCTCCAATCCCTCATTCTTAAGTTAAATGTTCCAATAAACTTCTTCATCACAACCACCTTATTGTCCCTCCACTCCACACCGAGGCAGAGAGACCAGGAGAGAGAGAAAAAACCGAGTTGTGTTTATTTGAAACTTGGTCCTAATATATTAGTCTAAGCAAACTGAAAATGGCAAAGAGACGGGTCCTTTTCATCAGAAATGTGGAGAATGTATAACACAAATAGTCTTGACACCCCACATCTGTGTGTGGAGGCTCCTCTTTAGAGATTCGAAAAAGGCTGAAAAAGTGAAGATCTACAACGTGATTCTGTGAGTGGAAAGCCCGGGAGCGTCTCCAAGATAAAAAAAAAAACAAAAAAAACTCCTGACTCGCATGGAGACATAAATGTTCCTCATACTTAACCTCTCTGTTATCGGCTGTGTCCTCATCAGTGACAGGAAAGGCATAAATTACACTGATCTTTCAGACAGCAGAGACTTCTGAGAAAGCAGAAATTTGTTACAGAGCATTAGAAAATGTATCTTGAGGACTTAGATCTCGTGCATTGAGCTGTTGAATGGATGCAATTTAAATGTAGAGAGGGGAAAAGAAAAAGGGGGAGCCTGGTCACTGCCAAGGTCTGCCTTTTAAACTGCGAGCCTATACTGATAAAATCCAGCAAGAACTTATTATCCATTTGTCAATGAGCCTTTCTCGACTCACAGATTTTGTTTTGCCTCTAGAGGGGTTCCCACCTTCTCTGGTTTCTTTGAGTTCCCACCGTTATGCATTGCAGATATTGTGATTCCCTCCACAATAAAGCTTGACACCTTTCTGCAGCCAAGAACACGGGCCAGGGCAAGGTGGTGCTTCTCAACGCTGAAGCAGACACAGAGTAAAAACACTTGTCCAGAATATAAAGCGTGCAATGAGTGCATTTGCATGCAACGTTATACAGAGAGTGTGTGTTGCTGTATGCATTTGTGTGTCTGTGAGTGTGTTATCAGTGGACAGAAGGGCAGCAGCACACACAGATGGACAGATGATCGGTGCAGGAGAGCAGCAGATGCCTGAAGTGACCCCTACTGCTGCCTTTCATTGAACCACTGGCTTCGACACAAAGGCAGAGGCGGCCCCAAACATTAAATACACTTGCTTGTGCCTTAATGCCAGAGGTCACTACCTTTTTCTCTCGCCCCCGGAATTCATTTGCTTGAAGTCTGTCAAGGAAAGCACAAAAAGGAGAACCTATTTAAATCACTTGCCAAGCGAGAAGCACAATTTCTAAAAACGGGGGTTTCACTTGGTGCTGGTGTCGATGCACAGACGGATAATAAACCTCAGACAGAGCAGAGGTAGTGTAACAAAAGAGCAGGGTGTTTTCCTCTGAGGGGGCATCTGCCTGTCGATTCCTCTGCTTCTTCCTCTGTGGCCCGACAGAGAGCCATCCCTCCCTCCTGTCAGACCATACGGTAACAGGAGGACAGCAGACACCTCCACTTCACCACAGATAACCTGCTAATTGCATTAAACTCACTCCCAAGTGCACTTTTGAAACGTGAGGATGATTGGCTTATTCCGACAGAGGTAGCAAACACGCCTCCAAATGTTTTGCCCCAGAGAATCATTCACGGTTTTTGTATCTTAGAAACAAATTCATTTAGAAACTCGGGAAAAAAGCAATAAACTAAAGTCAACTTCATATATCCGCTCAGGAATACCTGTCCATAGAAGCCCGTTTTTCTTCTGTTTATTTTCTAAAGGAATGTCTGAGGGTGCCCTTTCACCCCCTCCTCATCCATTTACTGCCCCTGGTCTATGTTACAGACGGTGACCCGGGTCCTCGCCATCCCTGATTAACAAGCACACCTTCAAATTCTCCTGCAAACCTCTGCACAAAGGAAGAATGTCTTTTTTGTATTCCTGCAGTCCATCGTTTTTTGTTTTTTTCGAGTGTATCTGTGTGTTTGTGCGAGGGTCTGAATGAGCTCGAGTCAAAAGTAAATTTACTCAGTTAACTCTGACAATGCTCATGTTTGGGAGCAAGGCAAGGACATGACCTCGCTGCCAATTCACATCCGCCGCGGCTTGTGGAGAGGAGAGGGAGGGTCGTTGACCAATTGTGGCCGGACAATGGCATTCACTGGTCTGGACAGTTGACCCGCTGAAGGACAAATTAGGTCTTAAATTCATGCTTTGACTCGTAATGTCAAAGGAAAAGACAGGAATTAGACTGCAAAGCTGCTCAAGAGTAGACTGGAATATGTTTCACCGCAAAAAATTTAGGAAAAACCCAGAACTTCAGCCCACAATTCCTTCTCTCCTCATCCATGCTCAATCAATGTCCATTAACTTTTTCTCTTCTCTACACAAGACACACCCGAATAAAAAAAAGACCTGGGTGGTAAAAGCAAGAGGTTTTGGTTCTGCATTGTAAAACGAGACATGTAGGCAAACAAACATGGGTCAGGGGCAATGAGGCAGCAAGACAAGGATCTGACTTTGGAGGAGTGGGGGTGGTGGTAGGTGGAAGGAGGAGGGTGGCGGGGTGCAGGAGGACTTGATGGACAACTCCACAACTCGGCAGAGGCAGAGCTTTCACTTAAAAATGGTGCCTGGCCTATCTCAAAAGGTCAGAGCCCAGAACACTAACACACTACATTAATCATGAGAGGCTGCGGCCTACCTGTCTAGCGTTTCAGCCGTGCCGTACAGTTAACCTCAATTATGCTTGATTACGAGGTGTGGAAGACGCAGCACCCAGGCCGGGGCCGTGCAAAAGATCAGGCATCAATAATGCAATTTCAGATTAGATGTGCCGGTCTGTCAATCTGTGGAATTGACAGAATGGTTTCTCTGGGAACAGGGTCAATGAACAGGTAATGATGAGAGTTCTTTGTCATATTGTTCACTCTCTCAAGGTCTTCACATATGTGACGTCCTAAGCTGAGAGGAGTCACAAACATATGCATGCACACAGACATACTGCATACATGTGAGACACAAACGCATACACCAAAGCATTGTGTGGTGTACCAAAGAGAGCTAAAGGCTTTATGCCGTCCCAGCCCCCGTCTTGGTAATTGCCCCATTATGTGTTGGTGGTAGATGGAGCCATTACAGATGTTTTATGATGGGGCCATTTTCATTTTGTCATCCCAATGAGGGATGGATTTATGGTGCGAGGCAGTCTTGCGTTCAGGGATAAAATCCCCTCACCACAGCATTCCCTAATATGCAAACACACACACTTGCTAGCGTTTCCACACACCAAAACAGAAATACATATAAATTCACTGCATTATCTTTGTTTTTTATGACTGTCATAACTTAGGGCCTGACCTGCCTTCGCTTCACCCAGCTCTCTGCTGTGCCCAAGGCTGCAAGTGAGGCTGTTGGCAGCATCTTATGAGATGAATAAATGTTTGATGGCCCCGTGGAACAGGGCACACTTCCAGGCCGGTCGTCACTCCGTTCCTCAGGGGTGGGGTTGGGTGGCGGGTTTGGAGGGAGGTTTCTAGGGGAAGACCTCCTCGAAGACTCCCTGGTCCATTGGGAAGCAGCCGGCCTCGAGTTAAACCAAGTCTGACACTTTCTCACCAAATGTTATCCTACTAAAAGGAACCATCATAAAGGGCAAAGCAAACAGCAGTTAGCTTTTCAGAATTAATCTCTTTTAGCTCGCAGTGAAGTGTTTGAAGTGCTGAAGACTGTTTGGCTGCGCGGTTTCTTTCCAGAGGCTGTTTTGGTGTGGTTCCCCAGAGTTCCCGTTTGGAAATCAAATCTTCAGCTCACTAGCTCTTATGCCAAGAAAAATAATGGTCATAAATTGGTGCCTGAATAGTCAGTCTAATTACAGGGCCACAGACTGAAAATTTACCCCGAAACTCACAGCTACAGTTATTAGGTTAACAATAGGGACACTGGGGTAGCGTTCGCAAAGCTTCAAAGGGCTCAACTTATTTTATGAGTCGTTTAAGTGGCGCAGGGAGACGTTCAGAAATTGGAGTAGGTCCTTGTCCGTGTCAGAAATGTCTTTCCTTTGGTGCACAAACTGTGGAAAGTTGTCAGGTACAAGTCTCTTAACAAACAAGGTCAACAGAGGAACACTCATTATTAATCATTTACCAGAGTAGCACAAAGACAGGGAGAGAGACTAGATAGCCCAGGGACCCAGGGGCTTGTGACCGAGACACTGCCTCATCGTGTTACACACACCGGCCTCTGTGATATTTCTGACACCTCGCTCCTATCAACCCTACCTGCCTGCCGTTGATTGATTTTCTCATTGTGGCGTTCACCTCAGACAGCCCACCCCTTGTCTTCTTCCTGAACTCGTTGCAGCTCGACTTCACTGACCATTTCGAATCCAAACAGTAAAGTTTCTTCTGCAGCTGTTTGAACTTCGTCAGGAAACCTGCTTTTGAAAAGTTGGTACATGGATGTGGGCTTGAATGAATGATGTTTTTCGCTGACCATGTCTGAGGTTAGTTTCTGTCAATTCTCCCAAATGCTGCTCTTTATTCACTGCAACATAAATTGTCCCGCTCTGGCATGAGGAATGGAGTGAGGTTTGTTTGACCAGATGTAACTTTATCAGGGACTCTCTCTACCGCTGCTATTCTAACATCTCTTAGCTCAGGCACAAAAAAAAGTGAGCTCTCACACAATATTCCTGTTTGCCGTAGTCTGACCTCTTTGTGAACTGCGGTAAAGTGAAAGGCACTTTCAGCCAGGGGGAATCGGATGGCTGTAACCATATGCCTTTCAACTGATACAAAGGTGGGAAAGGGGGAGGCCAGGGGTGTGTGTGTGTGTGTGTGTGTGTGTGTGTGTGTGTGTGTGTGTGTGTGTGTGTGTGTGTGTGTGTGTGTGTGTGTTTGTCAGAAGGGTGTGTGGATGGGTTGGTGTGTGTGTGTGTGTGGGGGGGGGTGTTGCATGCTAGGGTGAAAAGGAAAGTGCCGTGCTGCATCTTTTTGTGTTGGTAAAGTGGTGGCAGTTTAGGGTCGGGGGGTTTGGGGGAGGAGAAGAGGGGGGCTGCTGTTGGCTGGATGCAGTGCTGAACTCAAGGCAGCGTCCGGCCAACTGACTGTTGAGATGGAGCCCTCTTATGGATGAGTGCAATAAGTAAACAGCATTCCTCTCCCCCTGTCTGACCCGCTCTGTCTCTCTATTTCGGTCTTTCTTTTCTCGTCTGTCTTATAGTCTGTCTGTACTAGTAAAACACTTTGCCTCCTATAGTTTGTTAATGCTGTCTGATGAGCTCTAGAGACACTTTTCATCTGACCTCTATCCGACCATAAGACAGCGGAAGAAAAGAAAAACACAATAGGGCTATTCAGTGAAATTTACCTTTCTCTAATTATTATTATCTTCATACAAATCTATATATTTTTGGGAGATTTCAAGTTAAAGGTGCCATATGTATGTATTTTAAAACTTTCGAAAAATAAACAAAAATTATGAACAGAATGAGAAGAAGGTTAGACGTTACAAGGACAACCATGTGTTGTGGTCCAGAGATTTCTACCATAGACTGTACATAAAGATGGATGACATGACTGTTCCCCAAAAATGAAGCCAAATTGTCTCCATCGCCACCTGGTTATAAATCTCACCTTCTCCATATCAATGGATGAGAGCTGGATCAAACTAAATTGCAAGTTGAATAATTTTAGATAGTTCTTATAGCACTGATGTATGTTCATGTGCTAATTTTTTCTGGTAAGTTTGGTTTGAATTCGTTATTTAATGTTAAAACAACAGGATCATGACTGACAGCTGAGACTAACTAGTAATTGATCGAGTGTGTATTGGCGGTACCTCACTATCGCTACTTTGCAGACTCATCCATCTCTATTTACAGTCAATTGGTGCGTTTGACTTGTGCAGCGCTGACTTAATGTGATGCATGCTGGTCCTAACACAATTGCTGGTTAAATTTTTTGTCTAACTTCATCCAGCGCTGCAAAACGTCACCAGGTCATGTGACCTTAAAAGATCATGAGAGCGATTTTATATATAAAAACTATATATATTATATGTAATTATATAAACATATATGTTTATGTGAATATATAATATTCACTTAATATATAACCACTGGTAGTGCATATCTGTTGGTTTCTCTTTGTCTCTGTTATGTTATTTCATGTGTGCCTTATTTTGTATTTCTAATGTGCTGGTTAAGAAAAAAACAAAAAGCTCTCACTATTTATCTCCAAACATGATGTGATACATTTTCATCTCCTTCTGACATGGTCACTATACGCTACAGTTTTAATTTTCAGCTGAAAGAAAGTTCTATGTCAACTTCGTTGTTCATTGTATTCTTTTTTCAAAAACAAAAGCATTTCCTAAACGTCCATTTAATCTTCAACGAAAAAAGCAAACACTGTGAGATCGGTCATTGTTTTCATCCGACTGACGCTACGAGAAGTAAAAGTGTCCGACTTGATGTCTGTGTTCTTTTACTCCAGCCCTGCAGCCGCTGGCTGATCACGTTGTCAGACACAGTGAGTCCAAGTCCAAGTCAAACAGACCTAATGATTTCTACTGAAGTTAGCATGCTAACCAGCTAGCCCAAACCAAGAGGTGATAGTGAGTTTCTCCTGAGTCCAGTCTGCCCTCAGTCTAAAATTAGAGGTTGAAGAAGTATCACTGCCTAAAGGGTAAGAAACCCTGTTCAACGACAAAGAGATAAAAAAAAAAAGTGGTTAAGTTCACTGGTTTTGCTTTCCACCATTAAGGCAGCTCTTGGTGGGTAAAGGGATGATTTAATGTTGAACTCATAACGTTTCCTCAGGACCTGTAACTAAACAGCTGCTACTGCTGACTTTAGTAACAATAGCAAATATCCAACTTACATAAAGGAGCATTAATTTAACATAAGTTTTTTATTTCCGACTGAATTTTGACTTGAATCAACTTAAATCATTTATAGTCAACCCATTTTAAGGAAAATATGTGTATTCATACAAATTAAGTTGAGAGCCTTTATTGCACTATACACATCATCACATAGATTCCTGTGTTTATACACTTATTATGTGAATACACTTATGTTCTATGTTAATAAGAAATTGTTGCTCAAAACTGAAAGGTCTGTTGAGCAGATTTCTATGGTCCTCTCTCAAAAGTGACAAAGCACCTGAGACCTTCTGAACCCTGCCATCTCCAGTCCTCTGCTGGACCTCTGTGGACTCTGTGCCTACAAGTCCAGCCCTGGCCTCAGATGAATGAGGCATGAACAAAGCTGAGGTTCAAACTGGAAAGGCTTGGAACCTCTAAGCTCTTTTATTTATTGCCATTGATTGGGTATGGGGGAGAGACTCCAGGTGGGACAGTATCTCTCCCTAATGAGGTGAAAGTGCCCCAACAGTTGTGGCTATCCACGCCAGCTTAAAGTGTTTGATGCAACACAGCTCCACAGACACACATTCACCAGCATTCACAGTGGAATCAAACCATATGAAAGAGGAGCAATGTTACAGACGCAATCTATGATTTGAAATGAAGTGTAAAGTACTCAGCCCATACACCAGTTTGCCCAAAAGGGTATAAAACAAGAATGTGTCATCTGCATAATAATGTGATATCTTCATTTTATTGATCATTCCAAGGGAAGTCTCATACGTTTACCTTATATCCAGACAGGTCAAATAGGGACAGCTGCAACACCGGCTCTTGATCTTGTAGGGAGTCAGTGCCTTGCTCAAAACACTTCAGCATCACACATCTTAGAATGAAGGTTTTGGTTTAAGTCACAAGTTCAACTTGTTGTCATTACTCTTAAACTCACACACTCCATATATGTTACTCACGAAGCCCAGTTTATTAATTGGGCAGATTATCACTCAGTATTTTTGCAATTTCTTGAATCTTATCCCATAATATGATCTAAAGCTGTCTTCAGACAGTCTGCAAAGTACGTTTCAACCTCACCTGCAGACTGCAGCCAATATATTGACTGTAGAGTCACTTAGCTACAGTAGCTAACTAGCATTATTCGCATTGCCTTTGATCTCAGACACTGTTCCAAGATGTTTTCGCCTCAGTTTGTGCTGAGACAAGTCTATCTATGCCCTCTCATGTCTTTCCACTGACTTCATACAGAATTGTGTTCCGTTTAAAACTCTCCTCATGTCCTGTCTGAGCATACACTTAGAATAGCTCATCTGTATTAACCTGTGTTGATGTTGAAAACATACAGTATGATGCACAGTACCTTCCTTTGCATTCACACGCCTTCCTATTTCGTCAGTATAACTCAAAGACATATAAATTAGTTTAAATCTAGATTGCATAATGAGATAAAGAAAGATTTTTGAGATTTTAAACTTGGGCACAAATGTCTTATTAGTCAGAAATCATGGCCACTGCAACGTTGATACACATTCACATCTTAAAATAATTTGCTGCCCTATTACCATACCGTCAGTAATCTCTGCGTATGGTTACAGTAGATATAGGGAGCCAGTGTGTTCAGTAGGAAAAGAGGACAGACAGGAAGAAGGTTCGTTACAGAAGCAACATTAATCTATTCCTCTCGGCACTCTTTGAAGAGCAGCAGCAGCTATGACAGGCTAAATGTTTCCAGAGATGTCACATTTCCACAAAATCTAAAAAGGCTCTTGCGAGCACTCATCCTTTCATGTTTGATTGTGTGTTGGAGATCCTATGATAAACAGACGAGGGTGGTGGTTGGAGGGGAAAGGGGGCTGGGTGGAGGGGGTTTTGGGAGTGGGGCTGCGGATGGGAATGTACTCTTATACCGCTTGGCCCGCTTCGCCACCGGATCCAGATGCTTTTGCAAATTACCTCTTTGTCTACTTCAGAGGGGTTAGAAACGCAAGTCTAAATTAAGATCCTAGGGTTTCGTCTCAGACTTCTAGGATTGCAGGGTTATTGCACTGAATCTGATTAATCTGGGGCAAACTATTCCACCCACCCCTGTCACTTGTGCACTTATTGGCTCTATAAATGCATATCCACCCTCGGACAGACATTGAACAGATGCTGCAGGGCTGCTGTGAACCGTAAAGCATGTGAGATGCAGCTCATCACCGTCAAATCAGAGCAGAAGTGGGCAGAGCAGGTACATTCAACACCATATGTCCTCTGGAAGCCAAACATACACTTCCTGTGAGATTTGGAAATTGCTTTAAATAAGGAAAAGAAATGCCTGGTCATCACGCTGAAATATGTTGGACGCTTTCTATCTTTCTCTCTCCATCTCTCGTCCTGTCGGTCTCCATCTCCCTCCTCATTCCTCCAAGGCTTTGTGTCCGTGTTTGTCCGTCCTGTCCCGCCGTCTTTTCCAGCGCCGCTTAAGTGTTTTGTGTCTCAACACTCTGTTAGAGTGTCGTAAAATTCTTGTGGAGAAAACAGAGCACTTCCAGCTGAACTCCGGAGAAGGGGCAGTAAAGAGAATGTAAACTCAGGCAGAGAAATAAAACGGAAAGAGAGGGAAAAAAATTATGTTCTCATAAAAATAAAATAATAAAAATACCAGAACAGTAGTGAAACATCTTTTCAGCATTTTTGTTTAATAAAATCTCTTAACAAGCACGAGTATCGATGGAAACAGTTTCATGACATTCACTTGTCCATGACTACATTTAAATTGCACCGCTGGCTCCCCACAGGCTGTAATCAATAGCTTATGAAAGAAATCTTCTGCAGTGATAAGAGACATTAATAAACTCACTGAGTGTCTTTTCTTATTGATGCTCCGTGCTTGAAACTTTATCCTCCGGGGACATGAGTCCGCCTCCCATTACATGTAGCTTGTGTAGAAATAGGACTCTGGCATGCACAGATAGAAAGGACACAGATGCAAAGCATTTGTGCTCATAATCCTCCTCCCCTGGGGAAGCTGGTGGCAGCCTTCTCATGGTTTGAGGATGGTGCGGTCACAGATCTCCTGGTGAGTTTGGTATGAGCCATTAGGAAAGGAAGGAGGAGGAGGAGGTGGCAGAGGATGAGGAGGTGGAGAAGGAGGGCATTCCTGATTTCCAGCCAGGCTGATCGGCAAAAGCCTGCTCCTCATCTGTCCCACAGAGGCAATGCTCTCTGCAGCCAGCAGGGTGTCCGGTGACTGGCACATCTCGTTAGCACAGGGAGGGTGAGGGTGAAATTGAAAAAATGAGACTGGGAAAGCAGAGGTACTTTGCTGTCAAGCCTGCAGCCGGTTTGCTTTTGTTGAAATTAGTTAAAAAAATTTTGATGCATCTAACGAAGCAACATGACTAAATAACCATAACTCATCAACAAAGGCTGTTCCTTCCCTCAATGCCCAGAAATTTGGGACATGAAAAGATTCTACTGGAGTAAAAACCCGATCCATAATTCATGGCACATTTAACCCATAATGTACAGATGTACAGTGCATCCTGTAGCTGTGTGGGATCACCGATGGATCACTGGCGGATCAGAAAGCTGAAGGTCTTTGCTGTGTTCCTGGACAGCTGAGTAAACCAAACAAAAGTGACGACACTTTCTTTGGAAATTCCTCTTTTACACCACGATTAGTACCAACATGGGTATATGCAGCTTTTTTAAACACGAGTAGCCAGTAGAGGAGTTTGCCTTTCTGTTTTTTTCTTCCTGGTGAGTCATGCTTGATGTCTCAAACGTGCCAAAAACCTACGGCATGAAAACCAATGTCTCGGAAATGGTGGCAATGTTTCATCTTGCCTGATATGAACAAAAAATTGTTGTTGTATGTTGGTCTCAAGATGTAAAACACGCCAACGCCTGAAGTTCAACATGCGTCATCACGTCTAGCCGGAGAAGATGCAGTGTCAGCGCTGCAGATAAAAACCTGGGAGTGGAATGCTGATTGTATCCACTCCCATTGCAAAAAACCCCAAAAAACAGATGTTAATGGGTGATAGATAGATAGATAGATAGATAGATAGATAGATAGATAGATAGATAGATAGATAGATAGACAGACATCTGCTATAACTCCAATAGCAGAACTCTATAGACTTTTGTGAGTTTTAGGGAGGGTAAGTGCAACATAAAAATACTTTCTACACCAGTCACTGATATAGAACATATGAAAACCCATCCTGTTTAACCATGTTTTACAACTGAGGTTTCTCAGACTCCGAACAGATGTAATGCACGCTGTTTCCTTTATTGACTTTTGAAACATGTCATGACCTTCAAATCATTGCTGCTGTAAACAATTACCATAAAATTAGGAAAAAATTATACGATTCAAGGTTTAGTTTGTTTTTGAGCAGTTCAAGACAGAAACACAAAGAACCCCAAACACAACATTTACTCAACAGGCTTTTTGTTAGATATTTTTGGAACGTGAATATACAGCAGATACACAATGTTCTATGACTAAATGATTTATATCTTATTTTCAATCTATCTATTTCCTTGCCCAGCTTATTACTACTCCAGCCAACAGACGGGATGAATGAAAACGAGTCAATGGAACACTCATTGACTCACAGACTTACACCTACTGACTGCACCTAAGCAGCGTGTGTCTGGACTGTGGGAAGAAACCGGATCACAAACCTACACAAACGTGGAGACTCCACACAGAATGGAGCAGCACTGTGTTTTTTGTCCCTTCAAAAATATTCTCTCCACTGCATAATGTAATGGTTTGTCCTTGTCTGAAGACGAGAGCCCCCCTGATAGCCATAATATACAGTCAGCCATGACTCTCTGGCTTGAGTTCCTGGACCCAAACTGAACATGAGTGCATCTGTGAACTGTAAACTTTTCTGTTTTCTGTTTAGTCTGGCCTATGAAATTCTGCTTTTTTTTAAAGTTACCTCTTGAAAGAAAGAAAGAAAGAAAGAAAGAAAGAAAGAAAGAAAGAAAGAAAGAAGGAAAGAAAGAAGGAAAGAAAGAAAGAAAGAAAGATAGAAAGAAAATCACTTCCTTTAGACCGGGGGAAAACCCTCACACTGGTTGAGAATGTAGAGAAAAGAACAGAATGAAATAGCAGAGACAGACTTTGCATCCATTCATCTGTGTCAATAAATGCATGAATTTACAGACATGTCAATTTTACGAGTCTCTGGCCGAAGTGCCAACACTATCCACTAACAGCAAGTTGGCCACATAAAATGGCTCAACTCTTTATGATTGACTGTGCTCACAGGAACAACAGTTAAAGTTTGGCATATTGTGCCTGCCTACCTAAAGCAAATTTTATAGTGTGTGTGTGTGTTTGTGCGTGCGCACATTCACATTTTTTGAACATCTGCTCAGAATGAGAGCAACACAGATTTATTTTTTATTACATATGCAACACAGATGCCACAAGTTTCCACACATAATTTAGATTTCACTTCTGTTCTCTTAACTTATCATTAAAACAGTCGAGATCTGCGCTTGTAAAGAAAATTACATGAGCTATTTGAAATCGATAACAGAGCCCCTCCCGCCCCCTCCACAGAAATGAGCGGGACTGTTGTGGTCGACTGTTTGCTGATTTATTGCCCTTATATACTACTGTGTGTACTTAACTCGCCTCGGAAAACATGTGGATAGAGGTTACAGCGCCCCCCCCTTCACATAGACCACATTGTGCTCTTCACCAATCACAGTGCAGGCTTTGCGATGTCATTTGAGGTGGGAACCTCTGTAGGAGGGCCTGAACTGAGGCAGGGTGGGGAGGGTTGGTGAGGGATGGGGCGGGTGGGAGTTAGTTCTTAGCCAGACACTAGGCTGAATAAATAAACCCGGAAACATTAAAAGCCCTTTTCCCCTTCACCTTTGAACTTGTGCATTAGATTGTGTAAACATACATAGAGACGTTTAGACACAGCTTGTCCTGACACTGTGCTACACACTCCGATGACTCTTCCTCCTCAGCAACGGCAGATCGTCCCTCAGGTTTCTCTGTGCGGGGCCACAAAGGTTCAGGAATAAAATAAAAACGCAGACTTGTCACTGATTGCACAATTATGTAGGTTTGATCATTTCATCCCAAAAGGGATTTTTGTTATTGCTTCACAAAAAAAAAAAAGGTTTAAAAATGAGCTGAAATTCAGGAGAATAAGCATTTTGACCTCTTACCACCTGTACATACCTACTAATTCCACAAACGTCTGTCTTTCTTTCTTTGTGAAGAAAATATATCTTACAAACCATTTATCTTATCAGCTTCAAACTTGACATATCCAATGTAAATTGCTTGAGGTAGTGCAGTGGGATTAGGACACACAATATATTCAATATTTATACAAAGGTAATAATCAGGCGACCAGCACCCAGTAGCAGTCAGTGGGGCAGTGTTCCCTCAGTCTGTGGACCGAGTTCTTCTACGTCCTCTAATAAACTACAGCAGTAGACGGCAACTGGATCCAACCCCGGGTCAAAATCGCAGCCAGACCATTATGATGGTTAGATTTTTTAATTGCACCATTTTGGACTGACACAGACACATGATGGGGGCTGATCTTCTTCATGGCATCAACATTCACAGAGTCACTTCCTGTTTGGCAGTTTGTCTTCAAAGTAAATGTGGAATGTTTGTTTTGTAGCTGTTGCTTTATAAGTAAGCAGAATTACAGCTTTTATTTTTGAAAAGTTGTAATCTTTCCTTTCTGCACCATAGACTGTTTACATAAAGCTAAAACAGTGACAGTATTTTGTAGTTTGAGGAGGGCACCCTAATGACAAAGAATATATGTCAATGAATATTTAATACTAAAATATATTGTTCCATGTTCTCTGCAGTTGGGAGCTACTGCAACTCAATTTAAACAGAAATGTCAAGCTTTTTATTCTTAAAATATACAAAATATTTTTGCTATATTTACAGTTGGAATCTACTTTTTTTTTCAGAAATCTTGAAAAAATATGGTCTGTTTCTTGAAATATGAAACGTTACTACAGGTTGCTGCATTAAAATCAAGAAATATGACGCTTTATTTAAGACAATACTTGTCAAAAGTTGATTTCAGTTACAAATAATCCCACTATAATATTTGTACTTGTTTTTATGTTTTTTTGTTTGTGGTTTAAAAAAACAGCAAATAGTCGCTGGGTTATTTAATTACAGTGCACTCAAGCAAACTCACATTGTTTTAATGAAGACAAATGATTTTTGTAATTGACAATTTATGCTGCACACGACACATGTTTTTTGTCTCATACAACAAAGGACCAACAAGTTTGTTTCCTTGCTATAAATTGGAGGTGTCCCAAATAACATTATTCACAACAACAATGTATTATTTTTTTTTATTGCTGCTTCACAATAAATCTATGTTTTGTCATTTGAACACTTTTTCCAGCAGAAGGAAATGTTATATTGCAAAGAGAGTGAACAGAGCTGAACAGTTCAGGCTGATACCAGCAAGATAAAATTACAAACAGTAACGCTGGATTACCTACATGGAATGGCCGGCTCCACCGCTAACAATGAAAGCTACTATACTGCCAAAAACTAATTAAGAAATGAAAATTCATTAATTGGCCATTGGACATAAATAGTAGCCAAAAGAGGGGTTGATTTCATGAAAAAAAATGTAATAGTAAAGGCTATAGTTACAGAAATTAAACACTGAATTAAAAGATTTTTCACTAGGGTACACACAGAAATTCACACATGTATTCCTACTGGTGTGTGATGTTGACTTCGCTTTGTGGCATTGTTCTTTAACTTTTTGGGGTTTGTTTTGGTCTCCATTAAGTTTGGGGACTGAACACAGGCATTTCAGCAGTGCCATATTTAAGTAGACAGAGGATGAAGTTACCGCCGTGTACTTTTGAAGAACTACCTGGGTGGGCAGAAAGGAGAGGAGTTTGCAAATGAGCAGTTAACATTCACCCACACATACAAACACACACACACACATACAAACACACACACACACACACACACACACACACACACACACACACACACACACACACACACACACACACACACACATACATACACACACACACTCACGGACACATGGGGTTAAAAGAAGAAATGAGGACTAAAGCGGGAAACGCTTCTCTGAGGTAAGAATGCAAGTTTTTCGGCTTTACAAACCATGTTTAGCTTGTGGGGATCATGTTCATGGAATTTTTGCAGATTACTCGAATGATTGTTTATCTCCTACGACTGTAAACAGTTGTATCATTTTAAAATGCAGAATTTAACAGCACAACAGTTGTTAGCAAATACAACAGGGTGCACAACGCATGTGATTGATCATCCATGTTGTCTTCTACACTGGTAGCTGAGGCTGATGCTGGTAGTTCTTCTTTAAGAGGAGGGTCATATGATAGGAGCCAGATGAATCAGCGAATACTACGTTGTGCCTGAAAAGACCTAACAAGCAAGCGCTTTTAAGTGTCATCGTATCCAAACATCTCAGTTTCTACCCGTCCAGACTAAAACGCTGCCCTTTAGTTTTCAAACCAAAACAGGGCCAGCAGAGATTTCAAATGAAAATGTAGTAGTATGGATGGAGCCTTCATCTAATTTAAGGTTTTCTTTTGTTACAAAGGAGGAGTTGTTGCCAAACATCACTCCTAAAATGAAAAGCGGCAAAAACATTATCAAGCTAAAAGTCCACATAAACTAAGTACCTGCACTCAGACCTCCGCAAGCTCTTTTTCTCATTTGTTTGTCCTCAACATGTAACCTCTCCTTCAGATGTGAATACAGTGTGTCTGCTTATGCGTGCCTTCATGCCACTTGGTGTGTGTCAGCGTGTTTGTGTGCATATGACCTGCATTATCCTGCTTTACTTTGGTTACAGAGTCTTCTAAGGTTTTTTTTTTGACTCAGGAGCCGGAGCCCCGAGGCAGACAGCAGGGGTTCTATACTTAGTTTCCTGTAAAAAATACCTCCGCACTCCACATCCTAATTAATGTGAAGGGCATGCCCAAGATCCCTATAAAATCATACAAGACTATACCAATTTCCTGGTAGCTTGCTCGCTACATGTGCTTCTTGTTCCTCAGCATTAGAGTTTCCTTCCCTGCAAACCCCATGAAGATTTATACACCACCGCTCCTGCCCCCACATCCCCCCAAACCTTTCATTCTTCTCTTTCTGGCATTTTCCCTCAATGCGATTTGTACTTTATAACATGATACACACAGATTAGACTTTCTGTCCCTTTTACTCTGATATAAAACATGAAAATCTCATGTAAAGGGACTGTCAGAGCAACATGAGAAACACATGTCGTCTGCTGGTTGAATAAGGAACTGGCTTAAATCATTTGGCTTGGAGGTTTTTTTGGTAGATGTGTTTCTCTGTATCTGTGTGTGTGTGTGTGTGTGTGTGGGAGAATGTGTGATTGTGTTGGTGAGTTGGCGCTGAGTTTTAAGAGCAAAAAACGGAGTTATTGAAAATTATAAAGGAACACAGACTGATTGCATGCACGGCTGCACCCCAACACTCACAAGCAGTAACAAAGGCCTCTGTCTGAAACGTAACAGAACCCTCTAAATGCGCGCACACACACACACACACACACACACACACACACACACACACACACACACACACACACACACACACACACACACACACACACACACACACACACACACACACACACACACACACACACACACACACACACACACACACACACACACACACACACACACAAACAATAACATGAGCACTTTCACAGGCCTGCATGCAAACCTCCACACCATTGTTACAATGGTTCCTATAGGTGTTTGTTGGGTGAGTCAGTCAATAAAAGTTTGGTTATCCACAGTTCATCATGGGCTAACAAGATGCTTATGATCTACTGTGATAAACGGACTGACAATCCATACAGCAGTTTTCCATCAAGGAAAGGAAGGAAAGGAAACATGCTTTTGACCACCTGCAATAAGGAAAAAGTCATTTACTCCTTCATTTAGATTTTCACTCATAATAATAATAAGCAGCATTAGAAAATGTTATAAATTGGTTTCATTCATGCCAAATTGACACAAACAATTTTACAGGATGTAAAGTATGTTTTTGTCTCAGGACTCAAAAGTCCAGTTAAGAACAATAAAAATGTCCCCTTGGATTAAGTCTCTACTGTAATGGACAATTCTACTTAACCTGATTCACGTTCCGTTGCTAAAGTTCAATGCCAGAGGTAGAAAGCCCATTACGTAGTAAAGGTCAGTAATGATCGGCATCTAGCCCCTCTGAGTTTCAGGCAGCAGTTTTCATGCCCTCACATACCTGCAAATAGCATTATCCTTATTACTAAACATACACTCTTCACCTAAACTTACCGAAACAAATGTTATAGTTCCATGAAATGTGAGATATTTTCCTAAACTTTTTGACAGATAATTCTGCTGGTTAATTGAATCTGAAACTGCAATTTTTCATTTGCACATTTAAAGTCTTTTATGGTGGGTGCATATCGCTTCCTTTGTTGTTAGCAAAGTTGGCTGTTTCCCCCTTTTTCCAGTCCTTGTGCTAAGCTAAGATTGGCTAATGGTTGTGTAGCCTTATATTTACTTGAGTGTTTCCAATCATTTGCTGCATGTCCCAGTGCCGAAATCCTTTTCGTTAGATACAGCCACACTTTCAACCATTTAGCTTTAGGCATTTTGCTGTTGTGTCGAATCGAGTTTGAGGTAGCTACTAGCTAACTGTTAGTTAACGTTAAATGTTGCCAGGACCGTGTAAAGAGTGAGTTGCCACCCGAGTTAGTGTAATGTTTACTAGGCACATGCATGTTTATGTTGCTTGTTAGCAGGGCAACTATTTCAGTACGGAGCTCAGGCACCAAAATCTCTATTTTAGTACAAAATCCTTTACCTAACTGTTTGTAAGTAAAGACTTGTGAGTTTTGGAGCAGAATTCTTTGCCCGTTTGCTCCATGTGTTACAAAAGGTACCAAAAAAAATGTAAAGGAAACTGATACTTGTGACAAACAGTTTTCTTCAGTATAAGCCAAGGGATTTGACTGAGTCTGTATTGCATTGAAACATATAGCTACAGTATTTCATTGTCTCTCTATAGTGGCAATTGGAAAAATGTACTTACTGGAAAACGTACTGAAGAAAGACCCTAACACGTTGAACCTGTGTTGAGGAATAAGTGTAGAATATCACTTTTGTAATTCGCCTACAAATCTTGCCTATAGCAGCTTTAAATGTTTAACAGCATGACTCTAAATGGATCGCTGGCTGTTTCCAGACTCGAGTACGGTAGTGACCAACGTTCGCTCTCGAATTGTGCTTTCATGGCGGCCCAGGATGAATCATCCCCACTAACTGAAGTCCTTTTTACACAGACCAGGTCCCAGTTTAAGGAATGTGCGTGAGTCACTGCTGCTCATCGGACGACTCTCTACGACTGGCCTGCAGCTTCTCCTCCTGATCACACCCCAGAGACCCATTCAATTGAACCCCAATATATTCTGTAATTAACTTTAACTGATGACTTTATGCAATAGTTGTGTTTTACTGTCTCCTTTAAATGCCATTTATTATCCTCCAAGTTTTTTGGAGGTCCAAAAAGCGAAACCCTCCCCTCAGCCGAGCCAGTCAGGTCCAGCTGAGCCTGTTTTGAGCTGTGACCAGGCTACCCCTCCCCATCTTCGTTCAACCCCCCCAACTCCCCTTTCTCCCACTCTCTCAGGGTTTCTTATGACTGACCACGACAGTTTTATTGGCCTCCGACCAACCTGGCAGGAAAGGGGGGAGCTATTGCAGGGTCTCAGCAAACAAGCTGGCAGTCGAGGAAACAACTGGCAGAAACAAGGAGATTTTAACTGAGAGATTGATGACAGAGCTGACCGAGGGTTGATAAGCAAACTGGGTGGGTGGGTGGGGGGGTTTATGGGTTGTGGGGTCAGAGGACATCAGGAAACAGTGGCTGTACTGAATGAGAGGAAAGAGATGTGCACCATAAAGTTTGTGGAAATTGTTTGTTTTTCACTCCTTGGTCAGCTAAAAGCAAGCCTGAGATCTAGCATTAAAAAGATAATGTGTTCGCATTTTGTTATAATTTATGCAACGCAATTATGATGTGCTACTCTTCATATTAATCAGACTTTAAAAATACTTGACTGTATTCTGATTAAAAACACCTGAGTGTCAACTGGAAAGTGTGGAGGAGAAGGTAATGTTCAATGTGCGCCTGTTATTTCCATAAAGAAACACAGCAGCCATTAGATGCCAATGTCATTCTCCACTGTTACATGGGCCAAGCAATAACCACTGCTGCCAAGCTGGCTGCTGCTTTTACCAGTTTGTCCCCAGATGTCGATGTAAGTCCTCTTTTCTTTCCAGGTGCTATTGGAAGTCCCAACCAAGCTGAGAAGACCCGGGCCAGGCAGCACATGCCTGTCAGAGCAGTGTGCAGTCAAAGGTTAGATATTCCAGAGGCCTTTAATCAAGAAATGTTTTCAATTTCCTCCCTCCGTGTTCCTCTTCTTGACCTCTGGTCCTCGCGGTAAAGCGAGACGTGTACTGTAACACCCAAGACAACACAGCTCTTTAATCTTCTGCTGCTCATTAGAATTTCTAATATGTCTGCGGCTGACGAAAGGTGTGTGACTGTCTACGTGTGTGTATAAATGTGTGCATACAGTTACGTGCATGCGTGCGTGTCTGCATTTGGCTGAGCGGGGAGGGAATACTTGAATAACAGCCTAATAAATATCAGAGGTAGGTTTATTGGTTTTGAAGCATATTTGCCGTTTGTTGGGAAACACTAAACCGAGGAAGGTTCCTGGCAAAGTGGCAGGGTGGTGCTCTTTTCTGGGTCACAGAGAACGCAGAGGAAATCTACTTTGACATTAACAGGCTGCTATAGGAAGTGTTTTTGGATTAAATTAACATGGCATGAGAGGTTGGCTGGTCTGGCCTATAGGGGTGAGGGCACAAGTGCAAAGAAGTTTGGAGTTAAGGGGTCCACATGGTTACCTTTGCCCAGTCAATAGGTAAAGATGACACCAGAGCCGGGGCTCGGATGATGGAGGTGTAGGTGCAGCTGCAATCTCTGTGAGTGGTTTAATTTTGCCCCGGGCAAAACAGGGTGCGTCACCGTCACAGATGACAGAGCCGGAGGATGAATCATGGGATGGCCGGACGCCGAGACTTGCTGGTTGTGAGGTGCAGGGGGAAACATGGTTAGGGTTAGTAAGGGTATGGGTGGGAACGTACATGTTGTCCCTTTAAAGCCTCTTTAAAAGTCTTACGGTCTGGCATCAAGTAGGTGTTCGCCAAAAGGGAGGATGTGTGATGGGTGAGGTTCCTACTCAGTCCTACTGCCAACAGTAAAGCCTGCAGGAGATGAGTTTTAGTGTTGTGTGGTAGAGAAAACACTTCTTTACATGCACCAAATTCTCTACAGTAACACACAATACCATGATAAGGGTTAGGGTTAGGGTTAGGGTTAGGTTGGTCAGGATGAATTTGAGGCTTCATAAGGAAAAAGTAGACGGGGGTTAGGGTTATCTGGTTCTGAAACAGTTTTCATCTTATTTGTTGAAATCTTCTTCACCTCTTCTTCTCCTCATCTCCTAATAGCATCAATAAATAAAGTATTTTGAAAAAAAACAACAATAAAAAATGGTGTCGGCTTCGGCCGTGTGTTGGATGCTTAGCTTCGCCCAGAGGGGTCAGATGTATCAGTTGCATATTTTCCAAGTGTAGCCTGCTTGCTCCCCTTGGTAGCTTCTCCAGGAATACCAACCCTAACTTTAGTTAAAATGTCTACTTTCAAGACAATGACTCTTTGATACATTTAAATTTAAGCCATTACAAATAACTTGTAATGGCTTATGAAGTAACCAATCGCAATTCACTCTGCATTGAAGCTGTCTTCCAAACTTCAAGTATTTACAGCCTACAGACTTGTGAACATTAAATTTAATCACCTTTCATTCTTTACAGTTCAAGTCTTTCCTACTTTTCATCCGACACTTAAACTGATTTAAGTGCTTTCATAAAAAAATTGCATTTTGGTAACGTTTAACTGGTTAGATTCTGACATTATGGTCAAATGAGTTTAACTACTTTCAGTACAACAATGCACCAACTGCAACTTACACTTTAATCACTTTTAGTACTTCAACTTTAATTGCTAATTATATGTAGTATATCACATGCATAGAGAACATACGTACATACACATACATAGAACAGAACCTGATATTTTAACCCGTTTACAGTGTTTGCACATGCAGTTTCGAACTTTTTTTCTTTCTCAAGGTTTTCTATATCACTGAATGGTAATGCAGCTGGAAAGCAGAGCCACCTTGAAGAACTGTCCTTGGTGGAACCTCTGACATCCTAGCGTCTGACATATTGGCTGATGAAAGGCATTGGAGAGTTGTTTTGTTAAACACTCATGTTGTAAAAAGAAAAATGTTACCATTTTTTTGTCATGCTCTTAGGCTGTTACTCTTCTTCCTCACTGTTGTACAACAACGATATTTTACACTCAGTGTTGCAAATATGTCAAGATGTATGTAGCTGCACGGTGCTGACTCGCTCCTGTGACCAGGTGATTTCCTGAACACCATTATTTACTGTCAAAGCTTATTTTTTACCCCTTTCCCCTAAATTTTTGCAAAGAAGGAGCGAAGTGTGTTTCAGCTCTTTGTCCTTGAAAGAGGGTCACAAAACCAGGAATGCACAGGAAGGAAGTCACAGAAGCAAGGCTATCTGTACTTGCCCCCTTCCTCTACTTCCCACCTCTTTTGTTTCCCGCTCCTTCTCTTCCTGATAAAGGAGAGAAGGGATGATGGAGCAAAAGGAATAAGTATAGGGCCCCAGGGTGGGGGTCTGTGCATATGAGCGCACATGTGTGTGTGCATGTATGTTGTGGGAGGGTTAAGCGTTTCAGAGGCGGCGGTCTCCCCTCCCGGGCTGTCTCTCATCACGGCGTTGACCCCCCAGGAAGCTTTAGATGTCCGTCTGGCTTCATAATTCCCTTATCGGGCTAATCTGGGAGATAAGGAAGGGGGAGTTGAAAGTGTAAACCCAGCACCGCAGCCTTGGAATCCAGTTGCAGCGGGCTCATTCTTTACCTGGCTGCCTGGGAGACTTGTTAACTTTGTGTGTACTGTGTCCATGAGTGCATTGTGCTGCACAGAGACTTGTATACTTGGGGTTTTGTTTGTATGTGCGTTCTTATGTGCCGGCCACCCCCACTGGTGCTGATATGGTTGCCCCCCACATGCAGGTCTGCTGGAGTATGATTGATCTGGGCAGAGGTAGTGGTCACATCCTGAACTGGAGTTGATTTCCTCTCCTCCCAAATACAGACCTGGTGTTTATCATAGGCTCAGTGTCATGTTTGTATGTTTTCTTAGATCAGTGCTGTTATGGGAGGCGGTCGGAGGCTGTAGAAGAGGTCGGTCGGTCTAAGAAGAGGAAGAAGAAAGGAAGAAAGAAAAAAGAGAAGGTTGAAATCAGAGAGTGTTTCTCTTTCTGTCTTCCCTTCTCTCAGGCATAAATCTCTGTGCAGACGGAGCGGATGCAGCTACTCAGGGAAAGTGCAAATTAATCGACTGAGGACAAAAAGTTTTGGACCAAAGCAGCAGATTTATATAAGATGCTGTCAGCAGCTGAGGTGCTGTTTGATGTCAACAGTTTTTTTCTATTTGTTCTCTCATACAAGACTACACAAGAGCTTTACTGATAAATCAGGTTGCTGACATATCCTTTGTAAGAAAAATATACAGTATGGTGTCTGTTTTCATGACATGGACATCCTGAAATATTTGATTTAATTTTGACATTGAACACCCAATTAGTTTTTACAGTTTTTAAATAATTACTATAAATCTGGCCTGCATTTACATTTATTAGAGTCTGGGTGCTGATTAAGTTGTAACTTTCCTCTCTAGTGTGGAAGTGGCGCTAAATAGAAGTTGTATGGGTCAATAAACACCAGCAGAAAAGATTCTGGTGAGCAAAGGCTCAAACTATAGGCAATGAGCACCGCCATTACGGGGACATCTCATGATGTACCATAGTTGCCACTCTTTTGTGCACACAGAGACATTGTTACCAAAAATGATTTGTCACAATAATGTAGTGTGAAATGTTGTGTGGCTAATCTTATGACTATAAAGTGGAAAATAAGAATTTTAGCTGCAAAATTTAGAATAAAAAATGTACTTGGCAGGATATATAGATGCACCTTGCTAAAACGGATAAATATTCAGTTGGAGGCAACGGCCAATATTATGGGGCTTCTGGTATAGACAGTGGATTTCCAGGCCAAGACTCCATCGTGCATTTGCCAGATGTTTTCAGTCCGACTAGTTTCTTTTATAACAACTTTTCTCCGTGGAGAACACAAACAACGATACATTTTGTACGTGTTGAATGTCCAGACAACATTTTGGCTAATCTGTGCCATCTGCTATTTCATTTATCTCCATACGAATGCAGATAAATGAAATAGCAGATAACCATTGTGCATTTTGGTCAATATGTTGCGCCTCTTTTGCTCTCCACATGGACAGTTTACCTACGATCAACCAAAGCCTGCTAAAACATGATTGGTCAAACTAGAAACAGAAACCAGAAGGCTTCCGGCCCCAAATTCGTGTCCCTCACCTACAGATTGATCCACTTTAATGGTAAATGGTAAAAAGTCTGTATTCATATAGTGCTTTTCAAGTCTTGATGACAACTCACACACACATACTGTGCATCTATGTGCAGCACTTTCTCTATCATACACCAATCATACACTGCCGGCAAAGCCCATGGACACTTCGACATACGGAATGGGGTTGGGGATTGAACCACCATCCTTCAGGTTAGTGGACGACCCGCTCTATCTCCTGAACATTGTGAGACAAACACTCCATTTGTGTTTTTCTTTGCAATGAAAATGAATATCCACTCCAGCTTCACCCAGACTCCTGCAGGCTGTTCAGTGTTTCCCTCCATAGTACATGCTTCACACTCTTCCTGCCCTCTGTGTAATTTACCAGAGTGGTTTCCTGTGCTTCACTGTTCTGAATCACTGGCTGGCTTCTCCGCCAGCAGCAGGATGACGTGCCTCCAGTAATAGATGGTGTCTTTTTGAGTAATTAATAATCAAAGGTGTAACATAGATGCCCTGGGTTTACAGGGCTCTTAATGAAGTTTCATACTCCCAGACTCCCTCAGGCAATATGACTCATGTTTTGAATGCGTGTTTGGTTTGTATCATTCAGTGATATGTCGGCTTAATTCTCTTTTTGAAGATGGAGGCAGTAATTGTTTTATTTCGGAGGTGCTGAACACAGGGCGTATGTCGAACCTCCTGAAACGCTCATGACTGACTGGTGACTTTGTGAACTCACAGCCCTCCTCTTGCTGAATCAGTCTGTCTCCTAGACCTCTTCTTCCTCTGCTGCGCCTTTTGGCCGAGCGTTAGATTATAGAGCAGGCTGGCTGGAGCTTCTCAGGGATATCACAGGAATTGAGTAATCGTATGGCATGACAGGATCCTGCCCTCTAATTATCCTCCACTTGCTGCAGTTTTTTTCCTTCTCCTGTCTGGTTTTTCTTTCTATACATTTTTTTTTCTCTCTCCGCTGTGTTGTCACTGTCTCGCTCCTTTCATCTGTGTCTTCAGCTGATTGTGGTATGGTGTGAATTGGAGGGTGGAGTGCGTTCAGTGACCAAGTGGCACGCCATCACTTACACACCACTCTCTTCTTTATGTAATGAAGCCTTCAGCCACGTCCCCTCGCCCTGTAACACTATTAAATCTGTGATTCATATTTGACAAAGGTCAAAGCATACAATCACCTTTATTTAACAAAAGAAGACGTTACTGTGGAGTGAACACTAAGTGTTGAGGGCTGTGTTGTAATACAGAATATTATTACTTGTAGCAGCAGGAGCAGTGAAAGATTACAATACATTTGCAACTAGAATGAAAGAGTGGATACCTCCACCAAGGCCCAACAGTCCTGTGGAATGAATTTTAAATCCACTTGATCTACACCAATTTCCACACACTCAAAAATAGTAGTCCCCTAAACATGCCAGATTTTTTTTCATCAAGATCCATGAATTACTCTCTGAAAAAATCAACAAAAACATTGCAAAACACCCTAAGAAAATTCCTGGATCCAAAGGGTTCCATCCTGACCCATACTACATCCTTCCAACAAGTTTCCTGATAACCTCTCCAGCAGTTTTTGTGTAAGCCTACAGACAGGCAGACAAAACAAATAATCACAGTCAATGGTGTAAACTTGTTGCTATTTAAATAGAAACTATTTCTGGTGACACCTTAAAAGAAAATGTGACAATGTAACAATGTTCTTCAGATGACGTGTTTTTCATGGATTGTATCCCGAAGGGGGCTTCCATTTATTTGCTTGGAATAACAGAAAGAATATGTTGGCTGTGAACACTGGCACATGACGCCCGTACAATTCTGATGCACAATATGATCTTAGAGTTCTGTTCTTTTCATCATTAATACACAGCATGAAGGAATTTGTATTAATGTTTCATGTGCATTTTGTGGTGGAAAATTTGGTCCCATAATAGGTTAACAGGTTATTATAAAAAAACATAAAAAGTGTCTGGAACACTTTGTCCTTACTGTGTTATTTTGTCTGTGATGAACAGAACGAGAAACTTTTTACAGCCACTGTTCATGATCATTTTGTGTCTAATCTCCCAATGAGTGAAGACTGATCGCTCATTGTTAAGGTGTGACCTTTATCAACTATCTGCCCTGAATCCAAGATACTATACTGGAAAGAACATATACTTTCCAAGTATGTGGACAGGCACTCTTCATCCTAGGACCAGGATTAAACCCTGATATAGACTACGATGGAAACACAACATAACACACTATGAAAGTTTTGTAGGTCATTTCTAAACCAGGTCATTTAATGAAAGCAAGTGTGTGAAAGACACTTTCATATCATATTGTGAGCTACGGAAAAAAAAGATAGTAGATAGAAATAGTGCTTTGAATGTAAAGATGTTTTTGTTGACGTAATTAGTATATGGAAACTACGGTTGGGAATAATGGCTCCTTGAAGGGAGCCCAATATTATGGTTCCGTTTCTTTCTGAACAGGCTCATTACTCTTTTTTTTTTTCAAGGGGATGGGGGTCACTCAGTTTATCTGCAAAATAATCACTAGGATAATGACGATATAATAGGTTTGGATCAGATTCATGTACGGTTAAGCAGCACTAAGTTACTGGTATTGCCAGACCTAATGTTAATATTCTGCATTGTAAACAATACACAAGTGGACTCCATATCCCTCTGCTTTGTCAGTGAATTTACTATGCTTTAAATTTACCCTCTGCATGAAAATGTATGCTAATAAAATCAATGTAGTGCATAAAGGGTGAGAAGAGCCCCCTCCCCCCTGTCCTTCTTGAAGAGGGGAATGTTCTCACTGGCCCTGAACACACCTGCTATAAACATGTGGTCTTTGTGATCCGATCGGACAGCTCTAAGTACAGGTGTGAACGCGCTCAGATGGGATATAGAAACCATATTCAGAGGGGGTCTGGGCCACATGTGTCCTCATTATTTTAGCAGTGTGAACGCAAATCCATCCTGGGCCACATATGAAGGACCTTCTACTCAGCTGACGTCCTCTGATCCACCATAAATATGTTTGTAACCACCACCACAATATCAACACTGATCACCACACAATGATCGATACTTCCATTCAGTCTCCCCTGACAAGTCTTTCTTCCTCTCTTTCGCTCACTCGTGCACACACACACAAAGACACACACACACACTCACACACACACACACACACATTGACATCGAACACACTTGGGTACTCAGACTGCGTAAAAACAACATAACTTGGTCTTCATGAAAAGAAATGATGCACATGTTTGTTTGTTACGAGCGGGGAGGTGAGATCCGATCAGAGATCCGATCACGTGACGCATGTGGGGCCACATTTTGATACCAGGTGTGTACAGGGCCACTGTTCATGAAAGCGTCACTGGCATGGATTTTTTTGGGATGAAATTTGGTAACACTGATAAAAAAGATTTGCTCACGAACGTCACAACACTAATAGAAACATGAATGCTTCACAACAGGTGCTTTTCTATGTTTCCATCGCACATCACCTTGTAAAGGATTATTTCTTATTGAACCTTTCTCCTTCTTCTTTCCCTCCTTTCAGCATCACTGTCTCGGACACTGTATGTATGGTTCAGGACTCTCTCTTACTCCTCGGGTTCTATCATTTGTGTTATTTTCATAAAAGCTCTCCGTTTATTGTGAGTGACAGAAGCTCTCTTTCCTCTGCTCTTTGATCCTGTAACTTACTCTGGGAACAAATCACCTGAACACAAGAAGAAAAACTGTACCACATTGGAGTTGTGTTTGCATTTCTCTCGCCATCTTCGGGTGACTGTAGTGACGCCATGAAGAAACTTTAACCCCCATTACTGTACATTACCTGTGGCGGGGCACACATAGCAATCTAAGGAATTCACGTCTAATACGCAAAATGTTTATTATGGATGCTTTACCCCAATACTCACTTAATCAGGAATAATGTGATTCATGTCAGCCATATGTTTCTCATGAAGTTGAATCTTGAGGAATGTGGACTTTGGTGAGAAGCTGCTATGATTTGTGAGGTGTGTGTGGTGGAAAGACAACAGGGGGATGGGAGCCTGCAGGGGGATTTTCCCGTCCGCACAGCCACAATGCTCCAAACCTGTTTACCTACAAAGGGGCCCTCCTTCGTCTTTTTTTCCCCTTCACAGTTTTACACCCACTTTCTTAGCCATGTGTTTGAAATGTGTGTGTATGTCTATTTCCGTGTTTGCTCTTGAGCATGCATGCATTCGGCCTTGCTCTTGGCAGCTACAATGTATGTGGCCAAATATCTACACGTTTCCCAGGCTTTCAGGCCAAGCCTAGTCCCCACAGTGCGACCCTTGACACATGGGTCCCAGCCCATTTTGAGCTCATATAGGATGAGGCAATGCAGGACCTGGGGAGGATAGCAGTAAGCAGACACTAGTCGAAGCGAGGACAGGCTGTCTCTCTCTCTCTCTCTCTGTCTTTTTGCGCAGACTGACTGGGGGGAAATGCATAGAGCCTCTGATAGAGTTGGTTGGATTGGGAGCCTGTCCTCCTGTTCCATCTCTCCCAGATGGTGGACCGCACAGTGAGAGAGACACACAGAGAGGCTGCAGGAAGGGTGGTGATGATGAGACCTTGCTTGCTATCTACACGCCTCAGTCGACTTCAGATCCGAGCCTGGACAGCAGTGGCCCTCAGAGCTGCACTGACGTCCCTGTTAAAGTCTGACTGATGCTAATGGCTTCCCCCAGTTTCGTCAGTGAGCCGCAGGGACAGTCAGTTGAACCAGGGCAGAGCATCCAGTTTGTTGTGGTTTTCTTTGTCACTGCTGATCACATATGGTTCTGATTTGCTCAATACCCACTTATACCACATGGGACAAAATAAAGAGAAACACTCAAAGAAGTCAAAGTAGAAAACATTTATTCATACTTAAAAGTGTGACAAGCCATATTGCTGGGATATAAGACTAATCTTGTATACATGCATCAGCATCAGTGTTACTTCTGTCTTTTATTTTAGCAGTCAGCCTGTGAATTACGATGGATGCCTGCACAGCTTCGGTTATATTTTATTGTATTCATCTGGCAAGTTGAGCTTCTCATGCTGTCAAACATATTCCATCATCTCTCAGTGATTGAGTGAGTAAGAAAAATGTTATTAAAACGATTAAAGGACTGATAGTGAAAAGTAAGAAAATTGATTTGTAATCATAAATCAATACAATCATAACAAAATATGTAAATCAGGGTGAAATTATGTTCCTCTTGATCCTGTATTCTTTTTTATTTATAGATTTTTGTGTACAGATATGAGAGGGACAAAACACTGACAAACTACACACATACTGACTGACAGCCAAATATACAACAGTAATGTACAACAACATGTCCAATACCAAAACAAACCAATCGGGGGTGAGGGGTGGTGGGGGGTACAGATTAGTAACAATACAATTTACTTTACTTTACTTTAATACAACCTATTTTTCCAAATAAGATCTTATGATGATCCAAAATTCACCGTGTCCATGGTTGTAAATCTTTTAGTAAATTATCAATACTTAAACAATTTGATTTGTAATTACCAATTCATCATATTATTAAGTTTTCCTGAAAAAATAGCTACTTGTATTTTCACATTCAAAATAGAAGACAGATGTAAAATAACCTTTCTCTAAAAGCTCCTCACTGGAGGGCAAAGGCCCAACAGGTTCCATAAATATTCCATTCTCCACAGCCATGCCAGATGTGATAAGGAATGATCCATTTACATTTATTTACACAGTGTGATATAAGTCCTTTGCAAGGGCATTATTTTCTTCCTGTATTGTATAAATGTTTTGTAATGACTTGGCCTTCCAGGTCTATCAGCTTCATATCCCTCACCATGCTAGCCCACTCAACATAGTCACCATTGATTTTGGCTATACCTCCACAATTAATGTTTTCATTTACTGGGGCAACTAGTCCACATTCTTCTTTATCTATGAGCATTCCATTGCCATAATCACGTATATCCTCTAACCTAAAAGGTAGGGTTAGTAAGTTGTTTAAATTTGTTCTTATTAGTTGCAGTCCTCTTCACAATAGCCATCGATAAATAAAATTGCTGAAAAAGAAAAGAAACCAGTGACTGTGGCCCTGGCAGGACTGTAATAAACATGACCAATCATTTTATTCAGACCAAATGTACCTGTCACTGTGTCTGTCACTAACCGACCTGCCTGCCTGCATGCACCCTGCTTGTGCTCTCACTACGCAAGACCAGAGTCTCCAGCCAGGGAGGCATACGGTGCTATAGAGACGATAGCCAGTAGTTAGTGAGCGTGTCATGGAAAAGTCGGCTGTGGCCAGGCAGTGCTCATTCATGTGTTTTGGGGTCGTAACTTTGACAAGAGGGCTGATGGGAGGTGGGACGTATTTTCCAGGATTATCAACCCTAGCTTTAAGGAAATGCTTATGTTGACCCAAACCTCGACATCTTCCTGACCCAAACCAACCTAATGATGTGTTCAACAACATAACCATATTTCTACTATTGTTACCACAATGACAAAGGTCTGGTACACCTGAAGGGAAAACAACCTATATAGTTGTTAAAGCTGGAGGACTGTTGGTATTTACACTAAATATTAAGACACATATAGTCATTCATCATACAGTTTACATTTTTGGCAACACAATTCTAGATCTTATGTCTTTCTTCAGGAAATTTTCAACCAATCGTTGTAATACTACAGAAATAATGTGATGTAACCTTTGGCAAACTGTCCCTGATGCTGTCAGCAATCTCAGTTTAGGTCTTACCCTCCATGCACTTTGTTAACATACAGCACAGGTTGGACAGTCTGTGAGCGCCAGACTTTCTGTCACATGACTGAAGCCAGAGCTTGACTCTGTTCCCTGTAGGTACACTGCATGGGGAGAAATACTGTCGATGCGTGTGTGTTTCTAGCCTTACAGAGCATCCCAGAGACCCTACCCTTTGCCTAAAATACCACAATTAGTTCAAGTTCAGCCTGGGTCACATCCCACTAAGTGTTTGTAATTGTTGTGGAGTAATGCAGCCTTGCTTTCTAAGCAGCTCAGTCAGGTGGGGCCGTGCAGAGAGGATTCAGTTATTTCTCAGAGGTGTTGTTGAAATCCCCGACCCTGTGCATTATTCTACGTCTCCGCTCATTACACAAGGAGATAAATACAACCACCCTAATTGTATGACTAATATGAGAAGAGAGAATTCCTTGTCTGCTTTGTGATATCTTCTCCCACAGAGGAGGATGACTGCAGGGCTCCAGATCAGGCTGGATTGTGTCCGACAGCCCATTAGATCTCATGGCCGTCTGTTCAGGAACCTCTGTACAACTGTCCCATCACCTCAACCCCCGGCCCCCAAACCACATTATATGCTCCTCATCGACCCTCGAGGATCAGGGATCTGCTCTTAATCACATGTCCCTTTTTATAAGCTCCTTGTCTTATTAAACCAGCTCATGTCTGTATTTAGGGGCTACAAATCATATTTTGTAATATAGGCGGAGGGGGACCATTGGCGAGGAGTGCAGTGGTGTGTGTGTCTTGATATGAAGACATCTCGTTTTCACCCCAGGGGAACCCAGAGCAGACTGAGTGAGAGCCCACACCCCCCAGACACACACACACACACACACACACACACACACACACACACACACACACACACACACACACACACACACACACACACACATGTGTCATCAGGGGCTGAAAGAAGCCAATCCTCTGATCAAAGAGCTGCTGCCATGGGGGAATTGAGGGTGTTTTATTGTATCATCATTTGTAAGTTGGACATTTGAGACATTACAGTACCGTCAGTGGTGTGTGTGTTCATGTATGCATGCATGTGTGTGTGTGTGTGCGCGTGCCTGTGTGGGGTGTGTGTTTTTGTAAAGTGAAAATATCAAAGCTCAGATTATGGGGATTTTTAGGTTTTAATATCAGTAGAAGAAGTAAAGGTTCCCCTGTTGGTTGAGGGAAAGATTTACATTGGCTTATGCAACCCTTTAAATATATTACTGAGCAAAATAAGGTAAAATGCTTAAAACATCCAATATAATCACCATCCTCCTAGGTACAGATGAAAGCTCTGTGATCTTGTTACATTAACTAATTGGGGTGGATGGTAATTGTCATACTAAGAGTTTGACACAAGTCCATGCCAAAGCATCCAGTCTCTTCATTTCAGTGTTGTTGGGTTTAAACCACACTACTGACAAGGTTTTACTGGGTGGTCCACACTGAGATATGTCAACAACTATTGAAATGTCACCATAAAATTTGCTCAGACATTCATGGTGCACAGGTTTGGCACGAAATGTGGTTTCATGGTCCCAAGATATTGAATCCTCAGCATGTTAGCACAGCGACATTAGCATTTAGCTCAAAACTTGGCTGAGCCTACGTGCTGCCTCACAGTACCACTGGCAGCAAATGATCATTTTCTCAATCCATCGCTTGGATCAGATATCTGTGATTTGAATTGATTTTCCAATGGTCCCATTGGTCGTCTAATGACAAAACCCCCTGGATGTTTTGATATAAGGACTTGTTGGCAAAATGTCTGTATTTATATTGCCCTTCTGGTCTTGGTGACCACTCAAACCACTTTACAGTACAGTTTATTTTGCCATTCACCCATTCACACATACAGTGCATCTATTGGCAGCACTTTTTCTATTTCAATTCAGGGGCAATTTGGGGTTGAGTATCTTGCCCAAGGCATGTGGAATGTGATGGAACCGCCAACTTTCTAGTTGGAGGACGACCGCTCTACCCCCCGAGCCAAAGCCGCCCTGAATATCATCTGTCAGTGACAGATGCACTATCTTTCTAGACACTAACTAAGTGTGTTGTCCTATTGTATTACTTCAACTCTTATAGTGTGTTAACCAAATCAACATAGACTTGATTGATTGAGAAATCACAGAATGAATATATGCAGTTTATAATATATATTTCTGGGAATATGGTTCAATATTTTACTGGCTGTCCATGGGCAGCTTTTAAACTTACATTGCACAACTCATCTTCTATACACCACTCTTTGTGTATTTACCAAATTTCTATGTCGAATTGTCCAGCAAAACTGTAATATAAAATGGATAATAGCTGTTATATATCAGTATTAGCAACCACAATTAATCAATAATGTCACAAGAGCCAAACAAGTCCAACCCTTGCTGGTCACTGCACTTGTTGTGAACCTGTTTTGTATTATCAGCAGGTAAAGAGCAGAGAGAGAGGAGAGAAGGAGGGAGGGAGTCTGCTGTAAATGAGGGATAGTTGACGTATGGTTAACCTACTTTCCATTATTATTACACCGAGGGACGGCTCCCTTCCCACTGTGGTGATCCAGCCTCCTCTCTGTTTGCTTAGCCGAGTGGTTCCATATGGACGAACACACCAGTGCAGCATCTGGCACAGCAGCGAGAGGAGACAAACAGGTCTGAGTCAGGAGGACACATGTGCATGTTCACTACCCACTACTGTACACAACACCTAGATCGCTTAACATAGGAGAATCATTAACCTCAAATATTTTGTAGCACAAAGTGTTGAACTGTTGTGGAAGGTCTCCTGAATGCTGAGCATTTTCCTGGTATAAATTGGGAAATGCTCTGCAGGTTTTAAGTGGTTTTATTAACACTTCCTTTGACTGGGAATGTTCCCTGAAGTAAGGAAGTGCTATTTTATTAACCCTCTTACAGTACACATAAAAGACACACACACACACACACACACACACACACACGCACACACACACACACACACACACACACACACACACACACACACACACACACACACACACACACACACACACACACACACACACACATATCCCAGTGGAGAAAAAAAGGCTTAAACAATTAACAGGCTACCGCAAGACAATTTTGCATAAAGCTGCAGCACGTACACTGATTATTCCAGGAAGTAACCTGTTGAGTAAACAACAACCTCAGGCTTACAATTCCTCACCGCAATAACTGTTTGGTGTTTGTTTGATAACACTGAGGTGACTGCAGTCCCCTTTTCTGAGCTCTGGAGTGTTGCCTGTCGTGTTTTGGTAAAGCTTGCCGCAACTCCGAATTGTTGTGTTTTTTTGTGTTCTGTGTTTGTGCACATTCAGAGGATGCCCCACCTCAGTCCCTCATGCGTGAAATATAAGACACCGCTAAAAACATTTTACACAACAAAAGGTTGCGAACAAAATGTTTCCATGTGTCAACTGCAAAATATCTGAAATCTTGAATACATTGTAGTATTTTTTGGGTTTTAAAATTAACTGTATATTTGTTTACAATATTGCAGATAACTGACATCAGATTTAGCTGAAACCGATAAAAATTCACTTATTCACTTATCAGCTTAATTATTTTTAACAGCGTATTTGAGAATTTCACAAAGGTGCTATTTCATTACTCTCTGATACAGTGGGACACTACAAGTATTAAAGATAATAACCACTGCCTTACATATCTTTTAAATTTAGAGATCTGATGCTGCATGTACAATACATACACAAACAAAGCATTAGGATTATATATGTACATGCAAAACTGTACTTCAGTACTGTAAACTATACACAAGTATTCACTAACTTTACACATGTGAAAGTGCTAAAACCACCATGTTAGTTTAATCACAAACATTAAAGCTGTGAAATATGATTATAGAACATAAAAGTACCATATTTACCTTAAAAAAGAAATCTCCACAGCTGCTCTGGTCACACTCGCCATTCAAAAATATACTCGTAAATAGTTTTTGACCAAAATCATGCTTATTTGCAATGCGGCTTCGAGCTGTCATCACTGTGATGATGCATGTGTAAATCCAGAGTGTTTGTGCAGCCCAACACAGCGAGGAGGATTATTACCAACAGTAGAACTCTCATCCTTCAACATCCAAACATTCCTCATCCCGTGGAGAGAGTCGAGGGTTTTGGGTGTTGGAGAGGAAGTTAAACAATGACTCACTTTACTGACAGACAAGAGAAAATCGATATCACATGTCAGAAAAAGTCTTCTGAGAAGCATTCACCTGAATGGTTTCTCCCGGAGTTAAAACACTTACATACACTTATATTGCGAGAACTTCTAATTATGCGTGCACTGATTACACTGCAACACGGAACATGCAGCTATTGTTTTATTTTAACCAAGAACCTCCCTTGGTCCTCTTTGCCCCCCTCCTAGTTCCCCTTTCCTCGCCTCATGTGGGCCGTAGCCCCTCACCACCTCTGCAGGATTTCTTTTTTCTCTTTCGGGAGGCGTGGTGAAGATGGGGCTTTTTTGAGGGAGGGGTGCAGGGGAATCGAGATATTGTTAACCCTTGTTTCACACCAGCTGCTCAATACAGGAGGGTCACAGTTCAGCCTGTTGCAAACTTAATATACCTCAGGTGTTCTTAATTTTTTCACTCCACCGGCCCCTTTTACATGGGCATACACTGGCCACACTGTGCACAGGTTTCTGTTATGGCATTTTGTTATAGCAGGGAAGCAGGAAGTAGATGGGGTCACACAACACAGTGTGTTACTGTTGGAAGAAACGCTGTACAAGTAGTTAAAACTTATATAATGCATTAAATAAATTTAAAAAAACTCAAACTTTTCTGAAATGAACAAATCTGTCACAGTCACTGGGGTATCCTTCATCTGACTGTTATCACCTCACCGTAGCGTATTTTATTGAACATAAATGTCTCAGCACTGCCACAGCCCTTGCATAGTTGATGATAAGAGTTTTCAACTCCCAAGATCATATTGTCAATCAAACTGCTCATGCAGCTAGCTCATAACGTAAGCCTGCTCTGCACTGCCTGAATCACACTTACGTCAATCTGATGAGGCAAAGGCAGGAAAGTGGGATGAAGCGTCTGTCTGTCTCTCAGAGAAAAGAGTTTCTGCTTTCCTTAACGTCGAACCGCTGTGGTTAAAGAAACACACCCCGTACACCTGAATTTATAACCTCCACCGTCATCGTTTTGGCTGGGGTAACGGGCTGAGGAGGGGCTCGATTAAGTCAGGCTGGGCTGCTCGGAGAGTTTATGCTCAATGACCCTGGAGATACGGCCACCAGTATCTCACCTCTAATTGTTGATTGATCTAAGAGGCCCAAGACAGGTGCGTTCCTCAACCTTTTCTTTCCCATGCACATTAAACCGTACGGCTTAAAGTAGTTTCAAACAACATGGTTGCTGCAGGGTCAGAGGGCAACTGCATACTAGTGGCTAATGGTAGCAAATAATGTCAATCATGCCAAACGAGCCGCTGGTGCGACTCGCTCCTGCTTCGCATTGGAATTTGAGGAATGAACTCGCTGGGTGAAGTATATTCTCTGGAATCAAAGCAAAAACCTTTCATCTCTTAGCTCAGATATCTCCCCTTCTCTCTGTTCTTCATAAAAATAAATATTCCACATGATACTTATTTCTTACTTGTTGTACCTTGATGATTTCCAAGTCCTTATGCCTTCCAAACAAAGTTATGGTGAGTCCAGACTAGCTTTTGTTATTCTTATTCTAAATTAGTAGAGTTAGAAGATAATCCAATGTCATATAATACACGGGGGCTTTATTTTCACCTGTTTGCCCCCCTTCAGAGACGGCACATTTTGCCAGGATGTTGCCATGCTAGTGGCATGATGAAGACATTCTGATTCCCCTTTTGACGAGTTGTAAGAACCCAACTTCTCATGTAGAATCATGATCTGGTCATACTTTTTTGCAGACTAGAAAATGTTAGTATTATAACTTGCAAACCTGGACAGTTACAAAATCTTACCATCTAAAAATCAGCATTGTCAATCCATGTCAAGTATAGGTAGACACAGCCCACGTAGATATGATGCCAGGACTAAGATATGTCATACAAAAGTCTTGAGTGCGCTCACTAAATTTCAACGTGAAACAAATGTAAACAATGAAACAAAGACATGAAGCTTGGTTTGGGCCTTGGTCTGGACGTTAAGGTATGAAAACGCCCTCAGAGAGATATTCACCAAGAATTTTTTTGTCAGCACTAAACATGCAATAAACATGCATGTGATTACTTTGCATATTAAAATGTAAGGGATGTAGAACAGCTGAAAAATGTTGCAATCACATGCAATATGTGTCTTAAGGTTCCTTGTCTGAGAGGCACATAATGGAAAGAGAAAATGCAAATTCAAATAAGTTGGAGTAGAGCTGCTACTTCTCCTTCTCTGAAAGGAACCAGGAAAGATGGTTCCGGCATCTGATTACGAGGCCATTTTGACACCTTCCATCTTCTACCTTCTATTTAGGCATGTTCAAGTTTTACCAAGGATACAAAATGGAGAAATTATATACCTCATTTGACCTGGAAATCACAGGATTAGCTATAAAAAGTTACTGGGGAGAGGGATGTTTGAGCTTCTTTGCTTGACCTGCTGCCACTCTGACCCGACCCCAGATAAGCAGGAGTCAATGGATGGATGGATGGATATCTATATTTATAAAAGGAAGAAAAAATGTTGCCTTTTGAGCTTTTAATGGTTTATATTTGTAAGGTGTTTTCTCACACACACATTGCAACCATGAGGATTTCTACACGGTGGAACTGCATGTGTCTGAATCAGTTCATTACAAAATAACAAGTTTGTATAATTTCTATCATGCTTCTTGCAGCCTGGACCCAGGCGCCAGTAGGTGTGAACGTATCTCTCAATCTCCTTGTGTGCTGCACGTGTGTAAAGGCAACTCATGACAATGTCAATGACATAATCCGGAGTTCATATGTGAAAACAGCTTTAGGGAGATTATCCTGTTTTCCCCTGAGACCCCTCTCACCTCTACTGCGTAGCCTCTTCACTCTCTGGTCCTATACATTCTCTATCACCTCATCTTTCTGGAGGCTCATGTTAACATTTTCTTGTAACTTCATTTTCAGGCAGCCCACTCCCTCCTCTGGTGGTGAAGGTCCCAGACCAGACCAGGCCAAGCCAGGCCAGACCCTAATAGGTCCAGGTGGATGGTGATGTAGAGACAGGCCAGCTGGGAGTGATGGCTCGGGATGTGTAATCCACACAGAGATGTCAGGGGGCATGTCCCACATTCCCACAGTTCAGCGGCGCTCACCCCAGGTCTCTGCCACTGGTGCAACACCCCTCGTCCCACCCCTCTCCCTCCCATGCTTCTCCATGATCTGTCCCCCCAGGGGTGAAACAGCACAGTGGCTGTGTTGGGGTGGGGCGGAGGGGGGCTGCAGAGGTTCACCCCATTCAGATTTACATCTGTCCCTTAAGAGAGATCAATAACCTTTTTATGTGGAAACTGTGAGCGCTCTGTGACCTCATATTTCAACTTCAATATTTTCTGGTGCCAGTTTGTCATAATGCAGAACGAGCAGATAAAACAGCCAATGGAACGCAGCACATTACCTTCTGACAGGTGACGTGTGTCCGTAGGTGTGTGTGTCAAGTGTGCCGAGGGGGGAAAAGTGTGTGTTAAGGAGGTGGCGAGGAAAAGAGGCTGAAGGCAGGGATGTGGTGTTTTAGAAGGAGAGCTCAGTAAAAATTCCTCTGGGGAAAACACACACATGTCACTCTGTGTTTTAGCAGTTTTATTGCCTGGCTTTAGTGCTGTGCTGCATGAGAGAGATTGATGTACCTCTCAGCAAGGACAATGTGCTGTATGGCTGTCTGTGTCAGGGAGGGTTGCTTGTGCACACCAGCTGCCCCAATGTGTGTGTGTCTGTCCGCCACACAGTGAACTGCGTACTATAGAGGCCAATGGGAAATGCACAATTCCATTTTGTAAATACTCATTACTCATGCTCACCATTAACTGAGGGAGAAATAGAAAATACCAGTGCAAAAATGTTCCATACATGTAATCACCTATAAGATAGTTGTGTGTGAACATGTTAGCCTGTTGTCAGACTGCTTAAATAGGTAAAAAGGTTGACAACGTTTTTGCAGCAGGACCAACACACTGCAGTTGTGCCATAGAATGAAATCAATGAGCTGAACAATGCTAAACTACTCAGTAGAGCTCAGAAACTACAGAGGTGGATCACAGATCTCAGTGGATTTGTTACTTATAATGACCACATTAAAGTTAATAAGTGTAGATATAAAACTGCATAGTAGAGCAGCTTTAAATACAGTATTTGCATCAAATGTTACTTTTGACAACTACGCACTGTGCAGAGTGGCTTACTTGAAAGTGGTACATTATAAAGTATTTTATTTTAGGCCTATTACTGATGCAGTAGCATTTAGTCAACAATTAATGTTGGAGCTGATTGAGATGGATCAATTTTGTCACTCATGTTTTAAATAAGCATAAGTAAATCATTACATTGTTGGATAATTTCATGTTCCCATGTTAAATAATAACGTGTGCAGTCAAACACATGTAGTGTATAAAAGTACAATACATGCCTCCAAAATCTAAGTAGTTTCAAATGAAAGCACTGGTGCTGCTGTACTCGATTAAAGCCATTCATTCACTTTCCACCACGACCAAGCTCACCATCAGATTCATAATTTGAGCTTTCATGTGCTCTTGTCTGCCCAGAAGTTCAGCCTTGTCTTTCAACTCTCTCAAAGTATTCCTCTTTGTTCTAAATGACAGACAAGAACTATATCACAGTAAACCACAATGACACTCAAAAGCAAGTATTTTTACAACCTGCAAGCATCAGTGACCAAATCTAAAAGATTGGTTAATTCCGCTGTTGACCTGATTAGCAGCCGGTGGATGTGTCTACGAGAGGCAGCCAAGCCTTTTCAACTCAGCAAGGTGCCGGGGAGAGAGGGTAATGAGCTTTAAGCTGCACTGCTATGCCTCTCCCTTCCTTTGCTTCGCCACCTTTCAAGTCCAAGCTCATTTTGAAGAGGAGGCTCAGACCCATAAACCCGCATAGTAAGTTCTGGGGTTTATTTTGCCAAGCGACTCTGAGAGAACCTATGGACACAAAGTGCTGCATGTGATTTCTTCTGGTGTTTTTTGTGAATCTCATCTAAGCTAAAGAAGCCAACATTTAAAAAAGAGGGATAAAACTCAGGTCACGTTACTTTTATATAATGTTGAGTTCTTACCATCCCTCATTCTGTTCACATGGGTGTCATAAGCACAAGTATGTGTGGCAGTATGTTTATCCATGTGTTTTATGCATATAGGGAGTTTTCCCTGTGTTTTGTATGTGTGTAATGGCGTGTATGACAGAACTCACTAAAATCATAAACAGAACCTGCTCCCTCCTCACTTGCCAAACATGTTCCAGGAGGCCAACAAAACAATTGGGTTCACTTGAATTTGGCACTCCAAATTGACCCTAAAAACAATTAAGTCATAGGGACCATTTACTATGTATAACCATCATAAAACATGTTGCTGCACTAGGAAAAGAAAAGGGGGTAAAACTGTGGTCACAGGAAATGAGGTAATAAGGACTGCACAGCTAGTCAACCTGTCTTGCTGCTGCAGTGCCTCGCTGACCTGAGGGGAGCCAGATGAACTATTTTTTTCAGGGTGGGGAAAGGGAAGGGTGGCTTGGAGGGGTGAGGGGCTGGCGGGTCAGTGGGTGGGGGTGAGCAGGGGGATTTGAGCAAAGCACGCTCTCTAATCTTGCACTCAGCCAAGCGATCTCATGATGCAGGAGGCTTAGCCACTGCAGTGAAAGCAATCTAATGGCCAATGAGTAATCAACACTATTGCCTGTCTCGACTAATATCCCCACGGTCTAGTCCGCTGAAGCAGGGAAAGATCTCTGCTTCACAGAAGGAAGGGGAGGGAGAAGGGGAAAAGAGTGCAAGACACAAAATAGAGACATAAATATGCATTTGATTTACTTTTGGATGCGGCAAGGACTTCCTTCCCGAGCATCAGGAGTAACATTTGTTTGGGAGACTCTGAGGAATTTAAAAGCTGTCACATGGTTGATTCATTCCCATAAAGCAGTATGTTTGCATGCTCAAAGCCCCTTTCCCAGCTTGCTTAAGAATTTCAGCATAACCTGTATGACTATAATCAAGGGATCAACTGAAGGATAACAGAGAACATAATTCTTCGAGTCTCCTCAGAGCTCAAAACAAAACATGCACGCTTGTCTATGTCTGGATCCCTGAAAGTCCTCTTCACTGTTTCTGGATTTCAGTTCCTGATTTTCCAGCTGTCCTGGCATGACACGCTGTACATGGCATGATGATGCGCGATGAATCAGATGGAGCAATGAGAGGGGGCTTGTTTGATTCAATTTATGGAATGCATTAAACTGCTTTTATTTAGCTGGAAGAGTTACGGGGCCTGGCAGCTGTGAAAGAACCCGTCTCCCGGTTGTAATTTGACGTGCCGGCCCCACCCCTCCTGTGATCATGGCTGGATCCACCTGCCAGGTCAGAGAGTTTGCCAAGACCTAAGAATAGGTAGATGTTGGGGCTGGGCTGTGGACATACCTGCTCATCTCCCATTCATTTGTTTTCTTGGCATTACACTGTATTTTTTCCTTATTTTTCAGGAACCTCCTCTGTAGGTTTTTATGGCTCTGAGACTCACCTGCAGAGTTGTCCTCAAGACAAAGGAAACTGATCTTGAATGTAACATTTTTGACTCTGTTTGTAGAATTAAATCCACACATTACTTGGAATGGATGAAATGTTCAATTAAAAGCATTTCATCGAATGGTCTCTCAACCAAATCCAAAAGAATCCGCTCTTCAGTCTGTAACAGTTATAAACAACTGAAACTTGAGCAGAACCGTATGCAGAGACCACAACGTTTTTCCTTATAGGCTGGGGAATTAGTTGAGTTTATTGTACAATACATTCCTACTAATAGACAGGAAAATATTCTCATGCCAGCATAGCAGTGGCTTTTATAATTGGTTCAGTTTGTGCTTTTCCTCTAAATTCATTTCTCATCATTGTATTCATTAGGATTAGCCGCTAAAAGATTTGACATGCCCATTTATCTCATACTCCCATAGTGACTTTGGTTCCGCGTAAACGAATTTCAATGTGACATTATAACCCAAACTGAGAGACTTATGTTCCAGTTCAGGGCAATGTGGGTTCTGTTCAAAGCTAATAGCTCTTTTGTTTCCCTTAATACCTGTTTTATTTAATGTCCAGTTAGTGATTTTGCTAGAATTGGCCTTGAGATTTTTGGTCCAGGATGAAGGGGTCCGAAGTGGATCACTCCACCAAAGCCAGTGACAGGATCCATCTCTCAGAGAGAAGAATAGCAGTGAAAGCGGAAGCCAGCTAACCTCTGTCAAAACTGCCATCCATCACTCTGCGTTTTAACCCCGGCCACACTGAAAGACAGCCAATTACTTGGGCCAGTGGATGAAATAAATACGTCCTCACATTAGGGCCCATTACCAGGCTGTGCTCTCCCATTTCTCCCGCTGGTGAGCGGAGGGACTGAGCGGTGGCTCGGCCCCGGACCATTATTTCTGTCTGAGATCTACCAAACTATAGCCCTCTGTTGAGAGGTCTCCATCCACACGGCCACTATAGAGCACTCTAACTATGGGCAAATAGCTGAAAGCACTCACTCTGACACTGACAGAAATATATCCCTTTTCTCTTTGTCTTGGCATCACATGCCTCAGTTTAATCCCAACAAATTTCTTGATTCATTCCCTAAACTCATATATATTTGCTATGATCTTGTACCGGCTTCACCCTGTTACATAAATGTGATGGTTGTCCATTGTCGGAATGAGCACCCAAAGCACTTTTATGTCAAAGTCACAGCCACAATCTTACAGTCAAACCTAGCATCTTTTCCTCAACACTTGCACGGACTGATTGCTGTTGTCTCTAGCATCTCAAGAAAGTAAAACCAGTTTGAAAGAAACTCTGAAACTCTGTCACTTGTGTGAGATCAGTGCAGGAAAAATTGGGTGGATGAGAATATACCATTTATTCAGTGAATTCATCCAATCCTCTCCGACTTGTTACATGGTCATTTGAAATATTAGAAAATAGAAAACATTATGGTTTAACAAGCAACCCGTCTATATTTTATAGTTTTTCATCATCAACTGTTAGTCCATGACTGCACATAGCACTTCAGAAGTAGTAAACCTGATGCCAACTCTGAAATGTAGTTGGTCCCTGAATGCAGCTGAAGTTAGTGAGCCAGCTGAAGGCTCACCTATTGGTTATTCATGGAGGAGGTTGAGATCATATACCGCTTAAAAAAGAGGCAAAAGCAGCCGCACTGGTAATTGGTCCAAATTCCCAACTTGCAAAGTTCCCCTTCAAAAAGTTCTTTCATTGTTGAAACGTATTCCTTGCGTCCTGCGGTTGTCTCCATTGAACTTTTAGCTACACTACCCCCCACGATCTCCGGTGGTACTGCTCCTTTTGATTTTCTCATCCGTATAAATAACGTTTAGAAGATGTGCACAACTATGGACAAAATGAACGAAGAGTACAGACATACAGTAGGGCTCCATCCGTATCTAATGTTAAATAAATGAAGGGGTAAAATGTAAGAAGGCATTGATAGAGGCTAACTACCTTTGCGCCGCAGAAGGTCTTGTGCCAAGCTCCGTGAGTCCTTTCCTTCTTAGCCTTGCTTGTTCATTATCTGCCATAAGAAATTCATTTGTACCTTTTTAGGATGAATATTAATCATAAATCCAATATAGCATGCTTGTTTGTCTTTGCCAACTATCTCATTCAGGTCAACTAATCAGCTAGTTTAAAAAAACTGACCTTTTGATTAAAAGGTGGGTAAAGTAGCTTTAGCTTATCTTACCAGGTAGCAGCGTTCACTAGGACAAAATGTTTTCCCTGCTTTTGCTTTTTACCTCTGTTTTTTAAGATCTTTTCAACCAAGAATTACGCATTCACATAGAATGGCTTAAAATTATTTACTATTATGTATTCCATTTCTAAGAATTGTTTCTATGTCGACCCTGTGTACCCAGGGTGTATATTGACCTGCTATAATGATTAGCATCAAAGTGCAGTCCAGCCGCTACCATTAGTTTCACTGTGAAGAGAGAAAAGCTTTGACACTTACATATAGCTGCTTCTATCTTCTCTTCAGAGGGCTTGTGGAGAGGCTCTTCATCAATCCATTAACCACCTACACTACTTAACTCCTTTTTGGTCCCACGGATCTGTATTTTAGTTGATTCCAGGTGTCCGAAGTTTATAGGCATCTATTTTTTTCCTCCAGAACAATAAACTCTGAAGGGCTAAAGTAAAGGGGGCCGAGTGGGGAAGGCGGGATTGAGGTAGAGGGGCTCCGTTTATTAGACAGCAAATAGCCGGCCAGTGGGTTTATGATGTGGAAGGTCATTGTTGGTTAATAAGTGGCCACATGAGTGCAGGCAGGTGCTGTGTTAACACCTCCTCTTAACTCTCCTTTCCAGCAGAGACCATTCATCAGCCTAGTGTTAATGAAGGCCATATAATTAATAGGTGGATGGTAGAGAAAGCCCCCTGAGTTAATCAATGCAGGACTGTTTGAAGAGCAGGGCTAAGATGAGACATCAGGGTTTCCATAAGGAGGGGGGGTCTTGGTTAGAGAGTGTGAGCTTTTTAAGAGGCATGCAGGTCACTGAGACAGAGTGGGAACTCTGATGGCCTTCACCGCCAAACTTTGTTCAAGTGTGTGTGATGTCACCGCATCTGTTTCCCTCCAAGTGATGTTTGCAACAATGGGTCGGCCGCAACTAACCTATGTGGAACGTGCAGCATTAAAGACTAAGGAGATAAGGAGTTTTAGAAGAAAGGTGGAGGTAACATACACATTGTTTCAATGAAGCTGCACAGCAGCTCAAATGATTTAACTTTTCCTTTTTTTCTTAGCCAAAGCGTTTTTTCTGGCCCCATGCTCACTCTTTCACCTGCACCTTATCTCCACAAATGGAGTGTTGACTTTCTGTTCTTCAAAGGAGAAATACTGTCAGGCTGCTGCTAATGGGGATCAGGAGAGGCTACTGTTCTGGAACTTGTCAAGCCCTGTCCAACCTGCCATCCTGCCCTGAAGTGTGGGAGCTATTTAACCTCTCCTCCTCTTTCTTTCTCACATTCTCTCACTTGCCCCCCCACCCCCCTGCATTAACTGTTTCTTCTTACACACTTTACACATTTTTTCCCTTCTCATACTTATAGCATGCCATCATATGTCATCTGATTACGAAGGAAACATTACAGTATGATCAGAGGCTTGCATTTTTGTGGAATGATGCCACCTCCTATGGTACTGATCTGATGGGGAAAGCCTCCCCCACCACGATCTCATTGCTCTTACTCCAACCACACACGCACGCAGGCACGTAGGCACGCAGGCACACACAAACACACACACACACAAACACACACACACACACACACACACACACACACACACACACACACACACACACACACACACACACACACACACACACACACACACACACTAGAAATCCATGTTTTTGTGTTAAGCTAAAGCTGCAACTGAAGATTAAGGAACAAGTCATGAACAGTTTGTGTGTTTGTTTAAATGCATTTACAAATATGGGTGTGTGTTTGTCTGTGCAAATCGATGTAGGGGTAAGTGTGTGTGTTGTCCTTGTACATATGTGAGTGTCTGAGGCCACGTATATGCCCTGTGTGTGTGCTTTCTGAATGTGCACTTGCATTTCTGCAGCCTGGCAGTGTGTGTGGGTGTGTGTGTGTGTGGGTGTGTGCGTGTGTGTGTGTGCGTGTGGAGGAAGGCTTGGTGGAGGGGTGGGCAAAGCTTTACAATGGTCAACTGAAAAGAACCATTCTTTTATCCAGCAATTAACCCCATCTGGGTAAATAATACGCTGTTCTGCAGAGGAGCCGTCACTGTTATACGCCGGGCCCTGAACCCGAGAGCACTTCAAACAGCAGCCGGTCACCCAAACGATGACAAGATGCTGCAGAAACCGCTTTTCACAAAGTATATAATGCAAAGTATTGTGTTTCACTGTACAGTTTTAGAAGAGCAGGAGATACTCTAGAAAGAGCGAGGGATGGATAGAGGGAGAGGGAGAAAGAGAGGGGATCACGGCGAGAAGGAGGGAGCAAGAGGATGAAGGCTAAAGCACCGGTGATATCACAGATAACAAGTCTGGATGCACTTACCTGCCTGGAAACCTGATCTTATTATTTTAAATTCTGGGGGCTCAGGCACTTATAAACAGAGAGCAGGGGACTCTGGAGCAGCAGGAGGGAGGGGGGTAGCGAGGGGGCAGGTGGTGAGGAGGAGGGAGGGAGGGGTGGCCTGTCCCACTGCATGGATGTATGGTGTGAGAATTCAATTTGCTCATCTCCTGTTATCGTAACTCAATTTCCCGTTTCACACACGCATGCACACGCACAAGCTTGGCTCACAATAACGGCCCCTCCAGTCATCTGAGGGAGTGAACTTCCTCGAGGAGTGCAGGTAATTAACGTCGATCAGGGCCGCTGCTCCCCAGATTTACGGTGAGAAGGAAGTGAATCTGATCTGGCGGACGTGAGAAACGGTGATGAGAGGTAGGCCAGCGGTGTGGAGGGGCCCGGAGCCTCATTAAGCAGGGGAACTGATCTTTCCACAGAGATCGGGGCCCATCAGGATCCCCCATTATGGTTCTGCTCCTGGGGGCCCCATTAAGCCCACTCCCCCAAGCCTTTTTGGAATGACATTTGGCTTGAAGAGCGGGCCTCCTGTGTGGAACACGAAGCACAGGGACTCATGGACACACGCCAAACCACTAAGGGATGCAATATTGGCGTCAACTGTCAGTCTACGTCCTATTACACCAGCATAACAGCTACAATATGCAACGTTTTTCACATTAAATGCTTCTCTGTGGGAGCATCTGGATCTTGGCTAGCTTGTTGTGGCTAGAGTTGGGGCTTGCAAGGATGCTAATGGAGTGTATGAAAGTTATTGCGGTAACAATAATAAGCAGTAAGAAAAGAAAGTTAGCACACAAACGTGGGAGAAAATACCCCTGAAGCAGCATCGCTTTTTTATGTCTGAGAATGACAATAACTACTGGGCCACTATTGACGCCCTCATAAGCAGTATTGTACCAATGCTGGCCAACTGTGGGCAAAGGTGATTGTCACTGGTAGATGTGTGTGGTATGTATGGTACAGTAACATATTAATTAACATTGTAAAGTCTGCTCTCACTTTGCAAAAAGGCATCTTCAGAGTCAATGGATTCACTGCATCATGAAGCCTATTAGGATAAACCACACCACAAAGCATCGCTGCCTAAAAATGCAACAACAACAACAAACTTAAATGGGATCATTATACAAAAGTGGCCAAAAAGAAAAGCAACAGATGTGATTACCATGAATATTGTTGGTGGGTCCTATTAACAACAGCAAGCTTTTACAATGTAACAGACATTTTTGAATGATGCCAAATATTGTCAACCTATTGATACTGACATAAAGACAACAAGTCAACATAGTATTGGTCGTTATTGAGCACCTATTCTCAATGGCTCCAACAGATGTTTTTCTTATGCACAAGCTTTAAAGAAGACACAGCTTCAAGAGGATAAATATAGAGATAGATATATCATCAGAAAGTGTTCTCGCACAGCCAGGAAAGGACTTGTATGCACAGGCTCACTGGACCAAAAATTCAGCCGCCTGAGGAAGCTAAAAGAACAATTTTGTTATATTTGAGACCAGCTTTGATTAGAAAGAATGGGGCGCCATCTTGGAATGCAGGGTCCTCTCCTCTTCATGCATCCATGGTCTGATGAGAAGTTGTGGATTTACAGGAGGCTATGTGCCAGATTTGCTCTGCAGGAGAACGTGTCATTATTACACTTTGGTGTCTGTATGGTTTAGGTAAATTAGATAGAATTTATCAGTAAGTTAGTAAGCTTTAATTTAACTTTGTGCCATAAACAAGTGTATTCAAACCTATGGCATCTCCATGATCTCCAGTGTGTTTGGAAACCCCTCCCCTCTGGTATTTTTTGGTCCCTCGTTTGCCTACAGTGGTGGTATCAATCTTTTCAGGTGAAAATGTGAAAAGACCCACATCAATGGCATTCATCTTTTCATCTAACTTGGCAAGTTTGATGTTTGATTTCGTGCCACCCAGAGCAAATCTATGTCTTTTTCCTCCTCATTTACTTTTTGTCCTGTGGCCCCAATTGCACTTGATCTGCACCATACCTTTCAACAGGCTTCAAATTAGCTGTGGGTATTCTGAGCATGAACATGGTGGACAGGGGTCAGTGGCAGTTGTGCAATACGTACGTACGCACGCACACACACACACACACAGACATTCAAGCTCCTAGTTAGCGTACATTTGTCATCTGACAACAAAAACACATCGCTTAAATTGAACGCCGAACACAAAACCAAGAGGAAGGGGAACAGGATTATGTTACATGCGCTGGGGGAAGCGTGACTGATTTAAACAATAATAAAGTTAATTTATTTTTCTTTAATGAAAAATACTTCACACCACATTTCGACATAGGGGAATAAACAGCCATGGGAGAGCTCTTGTGTTTGGCTCTCAGCTGTGTATTTGTGTATTCCTTCTTGACAAATTACGGTTGGCAGCACGCATGCGGTTTTGTTATTACCCCAGAACTAATCGTCTCAAATCAAACATCCACAAAAATATCAAAGCACTAGTAATTTGATTGTTTTACTTAACAAATTGCAAAATCTGCAATCTGCGGCCAGTTTTTAACTCATGTAATGTTTTAAACTAACGGGTAAACATCCTGTGTTTACGAAGCAGATAAATACCTTAAAGTGGTTCATTCCAGTCTTGATAAAACATATTCAGATATAGCTGAGTAGTCAACACACGCTGGATGTCAACACTTTAAAAGATATTTAAAACATGTTAGTGCAGTGCTGGCTTTCCGCATCCTGAGCGATGATGCAGCAGGAAAAGCCAAAAAAACCTCTCTGGCTGCAAGGCCTTCCAGACAGTCCTGTCCTCTATCTTAGTCCTCTGTGGTTTATTATCTAATCAGCTCGACCCTTGGACACACAGCCACGCTCAATGGACCCAGACCACATGGCCAATAGAGCACCCAACAGACTGTGTCATCTCAGCCTGCTGAATCAAAAACAAACACAGGGGCTACATCGCTTTTTTTTGAGGAGACGGATTAGGTGAGAAGACTTCCCACCCCGCTGCACCGTTTATTTAGCTTCGTTTACCCTGCTTGAGTTTGATTTATTCTCACGTCCTGTCACTGTGCCAAACAAGTTAAGGTTACCACATAAATGAGAGATGTTTTCCCTCAGTTACAAAAAATCTGTGAAATATGTAGTGTGATACCAAAGTTATTTTATTACATCCTAAACACTTAATGTGTGGAATCTGAGGCTGTGTTAGATTCTAAATGGCCTCCAGTCGAGTCCCGCCACACACTCACACACATTCACACACACACACACACACCTCCGGATTACCTCAGAGCAGGAGGAGGACAGAGCCCGACAACTTCACAAAACAAGACAAGAGGCACAATTACAGAGCAGCCTGGAGACAATCCCGCACTTTAATGAAAGTCCAGTTTCCCCCTGCCCCAGGTAAGCGCTCAACGTGATTGTATCTGTGAAACAATTACACTGTCACAATCAAAGGAAGCTGCCTTTAAATGGTCTGTCGAGGCCCTCGGTGGGGCTAATAATCACTCATCTCTTTCCCACTGTGTCACTGAGGTGCTGAATCCTCCCTTTGTTCTGCACATCACCTGCCGCTCAATAGACTGCTTGGTGTTACACTTCAGGCACTTAGACGGCCACGCTTTCAAAGGGGTGCCGGGGCCCTGAGGGCATGCGAGCTGTGAGTAGATATCCACAACAAACCGGCATTTTCCGAATCAACCCGCTAGCTCCAGACTTGGATTTGTTAAATAAACTTTCTTTCTTGTGGCTGTTTTTTTCTTCTCTTCTTTATTCGCTTCTTCCTGGATTTTTTTTTTCCTTTTTGGTTTGGAGGTTCAGGGGTGAGCTGTAATCCTGGGAGCAGTCAGCTGCCAAAGGGAGATAATACCCTCCTCTAATTTATAGAGTTATCACATATCCCAGTCAAAGCATAAAGTGCATCCACTTACTTCCACAAGCCCAGCAGATTTCCATTTTCCTCCTTCCCTTTAAGTTAATACCTGTTTCATGTTTAACATCAATTAAAGGTATAAGGGTAATTAGAGAAGACATGGGAGAAAAAGAGGGTATCCTGCAGTTTCTCTTCCACAGTTTAATGATTGGCCAGCAGCCCCGACATGTGGCATGTCTGGAATGTTTGTCCCTCCATTCAGTGCATGAGAGTAATTGTGTCAGGATAGGGAAGAAAGGGATCTATGTGGCTATCTTTGCACACACACACACACGCACACACACACACACACACACACACACACACACACACACACACACACACACACACACACACACACACACACACACACACATGCGTGAGCAAATTGCAAATTGTGTCTGGGTGTGTGTTTGTACTGTGTATGTAGGCTCCGTGCCCACTGGTCGGTGGAAGCTAGGGTAAAGAGAGGGTTAGATAGTTTTAAATGATCCGCTAGCTGATCCACGTTGCCATTCTTTTTTCACGAGAGCCCCTCGTCGCAGCTGGTTTTGGTTTCCCTGATTCATCGCTGCGCAGAAACACACGCAGTAATGGGTACAAATTTGATATACCTTGTTTTTCCTCCTTGTCTCCTCTCCTGCCCGTCCCCCACTTCAGGGCACCGGCCTCTCTCTCCCTCTCTTTCTTTCCCACTCTTCATTCACTCTGTCCCTGGGACACCCCATTCATTTATTTTTTATTAAACTTCAGCGCTCTCCAAGACTCATTTCCTGCGGTTCCTGGTAGAACAGAGAGCACGCTGGGAGTTTCCCAGAGACTGGCAGGGGTCGGGAATGATGCCGGAGGAGCGAAGCTGGGGGTTGGTTTTGGGATGGTGAAAGAGGGAGGGGCTGTCATTTTGGGAGTGCCCTGTCATCGTGGAATTTACTGGGATGTCCGCTTCCCTTCGTTCCACACTGACTGTGTTAAATAAGTACCTCAAATAGCTATTTTCATTGGGTTTTCCAGTAGAAATTCAAGCATAGGTGGATGGAGGAGAGGAAATATGTCAACACCTGGATTGTGTGATCTGAAAGTTAGAGGTGACAGGCAACTGGGTTCACATATACTACTGAAAGGGAGCACCCATATTTGTGAGAGGCTGACAGGCTAAAAATCAAGTTTTCATATTTAAAAAGAGACATTTTCCCAAAATATCTCTTTGATCAGCAAGAGGTGATTTTGCAGATGCAATATTAACATTTCCCCTTTCAATGAATTTCAGTTTGATGGCTAAATTGTGTCTTGTTAATGCAGAAAAATATTTGAAAAAAGTTCAATATGCTCGATCATTTTTTTGCATCACAGACTAATCAAAATACATGCTACACAGAATATATGAATAAAATTGCACTCAGTCTGCAACAGTCAAAATGTAGAAATAAAAGAAAACGATTTGCTATCAAATGTATGGGAATCAGAAACAAAGTCTTACGAGCGATTAGGAAATAAAAACACCTAACCCAATTCATAATACATTAATCTACAGATGTTTACGAAATGAAAGTTGCATTAAGAGTTAGAGCAGACTCACTTTACACTCACTTAAATAACCTGAATTACAATGGTGTTGTTTTATTTAATTCACATCTGTTCTTTGTGGTATTTTACTCCTTTTTTTTTCTAGGATCTGACCATATGGAAGGTACCTGGCCATGAATTTTTATGTGAACAAACATCATACTATTCTAATATATGTGCAAACGCAGGCATAGTTCTTGGATGAAGTTGAAAAATACTTGTGAGTGTGTGTGTGTGTGTGTGTATTGGGCGGAGTGTTGCGGTTGCGTGAGTGTATGTGACTGTGCACATGCATGCAGAGAATTACAGGGGTAACCCTAGCAGTTATATGAAACATGTACAATAAGGAACATATAATGCTGTTTTCATGGTTCTTAAATGAACCATCTGGGTACTTGTTGGCACAGGCCCCAGCTTTTATGAGGTTTATTTTCTTTGCTGACATAGTGTGTATTGCACTCTTGGGCACAAACCTTTGACATGGTGGACCCAGGCAAGCATCTGAACAATCAAATTACCGCAGAAAATGGTTATATATGAAATGCTCGGGGTATTGTTTGCAAATTAGTGCAATAGGAAATGTATCAGTGTGACAGGCAAGTGTTTTGGGCCTCAACCCCCAATAAAACCCTGGAGAAAAGATTTCCAGGCTAGTTAGTTCTGGGTAAGCCGATCACAAATCAGCTTTTTGGCTTTGAAATGATTATGGAAGTCTGTCCTTGACACCAATCAGCTGATCATTGCATATCCTGAATATGCCGTACTCTGTAACTCTACAGTACAGGTAAAACTATTTTAACTTTAAATAAGAACATTTCAAAGTTAAGGTAATGTACTCACAAGAACAGTTCAAAGCATGTGGACAGCTTTGACACTGTGATGAAGTGAGAATAATCTGGGTATATAGGTTACACATCATATAGTTGCAATTTCGAAAAGTTCATGCTTGGATTCATTATACAAAACCACAAGTAAATTACAAAACCCAATATTACAGCAATGGCAATCAAGGAGTGTGAGATGTTTGAGATCCAAAATGAACAGGAAATGAAAAAACTACAAGAAATAGAATGAACATGACATAATTCAAGACTTTTTTCTATACTATTATACTCAATAACTAATGCCTTTAAGTCATTTGCTCCACAGGTAAATGGGTAAGTTGTATGAAAAACAAGAGAATTTAAATTGGGATATTCCAACAACACAATGCAGCCCCCCCCCCCCTCTCTTCTCCCCTGAATACCTCAGTTTAACCTCCATCCATGACATGTGGTGCTTACGAGAGCATTCATCATGACACAACAGTCTGACTTCCTGTCTCCGTGCTGACGGCAAGCTGTTCACTTAATGAGATGCATACTAGCACTGGAGGTTTTCAGGAGACAGATTGGGCCTCCTGCTAACCGGGTCCACCGCGGTCGGACCTCACCCTGGCAGCCCTGCAGGCGAACTGTTTGAGCAACCTGACCCTCTTTGCATAATTTAACTCTCCCAGTTAGAAGCTATCCTTCACAGGGCTGACCACATGCTCACCGTGCAGGGTTCAATGAAGGAATGTGTAATAATAAGGCTGATTGAACCTAATCAGTACATTAGAAAATGGTGTGTAGTGTATTTGACAGCAATGGCTCTTAAGTTGGAGTCTGTGGAGCCCAGTGGGGGGGCCTGATGTGACTCCAGCAAGGGCCCTGAATGAATGGTGTGTGTCAATCCTTAATGGTGATAGAATTTGTGAAGGAATTTTATTGTAAATTTAGAGACGTTGGAGCCTTAACTTCAGACACAACTTTACAAAAGCAAGCTTCTCATTTCAAGCCAAGAGCCATAGATGCTATTGGCTGAAATGATAACTTAGTATTTTAATAAGATTTACCAGCTACTCTTGCTAACTTTAGTTGTATGAGCTGTTTTGTCTCAAAATGTTTCCAGTTGGCTTCAATCGAGAATTATTTTTTGCATATGATGACTATACATACATCACTACATATTGGGCTAAAAGACTATTCACACAATATTGGCAGAATAAAAAGAAAAACCCTTGGACTCACTTTGGAGTGTTCCCGCATTATTCCAAGGTGGTTAGCCTGGTGCTAACCCTTGTAATCACACCATGTAAATAGCCTAAATTAGCTAATTTGTCGTGTTACATATTTAGAGTAGTTTGTTATCAAGTAAAAAAATAGATACAGTCAAACAGTGTATATATGAGAGTATCTTTAATCTATCTATAAAATGAGCTGAATTGATGGAATTAATGTTGAAATTGGCTTTTATTTGATATACCTGTAAGCGGTGGCACCCTGGTATCCACTCCGCCATGTTTGTTGTTATGTGCAGTTCTTTTCACTAAGTGGGAGATACTGCTGGTGTCAAAAAAACCTCAGTCACAAATCTGAGAATAATATGAACATTTTTGCCCAGTTAGTGGCTCATAATTATGGTCTAAGCTAAATGAATGATGGATGACATGCAACAAGCACTTATCCCAGGAACTGATGCACTTCATGTAAGCCAGTTAGCAGGACATGCTGATGTCGATTCGTTTCAAGGCTAAGAAAAAAAACATAGTTGTGAAGCTATGATTGATAAGTTTTCAGCCAGTTACAGAAGGTATATCTGTTGAAATCACAGTCACTGATGGAACAATAAAAAATACCCGACTGGAAAAATATAAATTCTATGTTCTTAAACCTGCCCTGTGCAGGTTTGGTTTTAATTATATCCTCATGCAAACTGTGCTACGTAAGTGATATTTGGGAACGTTCATGTCATCACAGAAGAGCTGAAAAGCAAAAAATGTCAGCCATTTAGTTACACAATACTGAAAATCTAACATTGGGTGTATTACAAAGTATCATGTCATAGCAACATAAGAGACAACTGCAGAAACTGTACCTGCAGCTGAGAGAATTTAATAATCTCGTACCTCTGATTCCCACAAGTTTGACAAGGACTGTTTTATTGCATTGTTCCTAATTTTTCAGTTTGAGTGCCTGACATTATATATATATAGGATAGAATAGAACATATTCTGCTTTGGGAATCTATATGTGACTCCATTACCTTGATTCTGCTGATAAGAAATTGGATGTAAAAACAGTAATCTTTTGTTGCATTCAGAAGATCTTATTTGAGTAAAGCTCTGTGAAATACCAGCTAATAGTGAACAGCAATTACCCTTGTCCATTTTGGCTCACGTTTCACATTTTTCCTCCAATTAACCGTGGTGTTAACCCAATGCATGTCGAGCAGTTTCTGCAAATTGTCTTTATTTTTCCTCGGCGATCTAACCCAAACAGGAGATTCCATTTATTTTCTTTCAGGGAGAGTGTATTCTCTGGGATATTCTCTGGCACAGGGATTGTTTAGTTTCCTTTTGCACACCTCCTCTCCCTCCTCCTCCTCCTCCTCCTCTCCCTCCTCCTCCTCCTCTTCTTCTTCCTTCTCCTCCTCACTGTGCGAGAAGTGTCCATTGGTGAGAGACCATGTCCGATTATAACTAGTGTGATTCTCTAACAGGCGGTGGTGATAAGCAGGAGATTTATCATTAGAGCATCATAGTTCACACTGATAGTATCTCACCTAGCCTTACTGCTCTCTAGTATTTGCATGGCAGCAATTAGATTCAGAATTTGCAACGATTTTGTCTTTAAGATTGGGATAAAAAACGACCAGGAGAGTTGAGCGCATTTATCACTCTAAATCCCTTGTTAAGATAAGAGCTGTTTCAACAACCATAAAGGCCGGTGATAAAGATAAAACATCACATTTTATAGTGATTACTAAGACAAAATTCTCACCTCATTGAGTAATCCTCATTTATGTGAGTTGTCCAAAGAAACATTTCATTGGTTCACGCAGTGTTCTTGGACAAAATTAACTTGGGTTCATTTGTTTCAAATCACTGGGTAATGGATGTCATTAACCTACAAATATGTTGTATCAGAGAGCAAACGTTAGCAGCTACACAAACAACATGGGAACAGACAGTGGTGGAGTCTGTGTTTACTGCTGCGTTGTTTATTTCACAACTCAGTTTTATATTAAAAGTTGGACGCCTGAAAGGGGTTTCAGAGGAGGAGGCTTAACGTCCGTGCTCTACAATAATGTGCTTCTCATCACACAGCTGTTACTCAAGGCAAATAGTTTCACTGACAATAGACATGAGTGTATGATTAAATCACAATTACATTCATTTGACCCTTTTAGCTAAGCAAGGCCTCGGCCTAAGGTGGGACACCGCCCTGAGGACACCGCATGTACTTGTACACCTCTCCTCCCTCCTCCGAGCTCCTTTCAAAATCTGCGTGAACCCCACGAGCTCCCTCCTCGCCGCTCTTTGGATAATTATGAATTATTACAGGCCAGGGTTTTGTTAGTAACTCTCTAATTTAGCTGATCATAATTGATCACAGGTGTGGCGTGGCGAGTGTATTTGAAGTTCTCTCTTCTCTCGCTCTCTTTTTTCCCTCCATATTCTTCTTCTTTGCATTAGCAGTGAACCGAGGTCGTCTCCCAGGCAAGCCCCTGTTGGAGAGCTTCCCCTTTTGTTAATTCCAGGCGTTCCTTCAACGTCTTAGATGAGTTGATGTCCTTTCATCCTCCTCGGTGGAAAGGAGGACACCGCTAGCGCTCACTGTCAGTCCAGCTGGGATGTGGCGCAACTCGCCACATTCCTCGTGTTGCTCTGGTCACTCAGGGTGTGTGAACATGTGTGTGTGTGTGTGTGTGTGTGTGTGTGTGTGTGTGTGTGTGTGTGTGTGTGTGTGTGTGTGTGTGTGTGTGCATGATTCCCCTCAGCAGAGCCTCCACCGAGTCCTCACAGCCAAACCATTTTGGGAATGGCTGGAGAGGAGGGGATATTGGATTAGAAAAAGGCAAGGGATATAAATCTCTCACTGAGGCTCAGTCTATCTCCCATCCAGAGGATTTATGATTTTTAACAGAGTCAAATAATAAAGAAGGAAGAAGGGGAAAAAACAAACTCATGAAATTGTGCTTTTCTTTCTGAATCTCTCTTTGCTTGGCTGTGTTCATTTCAGCCCAGCGCCTCGCAGCCCTGCTCCCTGATTGATTGTGAAGCCTACGATTTGTGTGAGCTGTTTTTCCAGATGATCTCGCGGTGTTGCCTTAAAACACAAAGCGCAGGTGAGGATTGGCGAGGAGGGGAGGGGGAGGTGAAAGGGAGGGGGGCTTAATTGGTTTACAGTTGGATAAATGAGGGTCCGCTCTGGGTGGTGAAGGGTGAGGTAAGCCGCTCCTCCCTGGAACACATTTCAACCAATTTATGTACAACTAAATCAATGGTAAGTATTTCCAGTTTACTGTTTAATTGCGGTCAGCTGGAACATGTTGCATTTTGACACGGCAGAGCAGGAGTCTCTCACACACACATGCAGAGGACATTCTGCGGGCAGCATGAAGGTGCGGCAGGTGTGCTCATGCTGCATCGCCGCGGTCCAATTCGTCTCAGAGCCATGACTCACCGGGGCTCAGTCTTTCCATCGGTTCAGCTTTTTACTCCCCAGTGTGAACCTCAGTCTCACCTTTGCACAAATCTGACGTGACACCAATCATTTGTTAATGTGGGTCGTGCGCACATATGATCGCATACGTCTCTGTGTGTGGTGGCATTGGTGAGCGAGATGCAGGATTTTCAAAAATCAACCACTTTTCGTGAGTCAAATTCAATACAAGCACCGGTCGTGATTGGTTAAAGGGGAGCGTGGCCCCTGGACCCCACAATGAGGTATCTATTACAGCAACTACCAAAGAAATGTTCTTTTAATTAGCCACATTTATCTTTTTTCCCCATGTTTTGACAGAAACCCTTACATAAACACACATCAACAAAGAGAGACAGACCAACAAAATGCATGGTCATTTTTATATTTGACAGCGCCACATGGAACAATAACAGCAGTGACCCTGCCGCGGTATGTTTTGGTTGGTCATAGTTTTCAGTTTTACCTCTAATCATGCGTTTGCAGCACCTGCACTGGTTTTGGGGGAGGGGTGGGGAAGGGAAATTTAATAGCCAGCTATTGCCAATCATGTGCACATCATTACCGGAGTTGCGTTTTTTCTTTCTCTCCCGAATGTTACATAAGACATCTCATAGGCTGAAATGGATTTGGACGGTAATGTTCTGTTTTTTATTTGATCCAGTTGTAATCTGTCTAACTGCCTCAATCTAAATCAATATGGTACGCAGCTGGAAGCAAATTGTTTTGTTGACAATGAGTGCATGTATGTTTGTCAGCGTGATCATTCCTGCAGAGATGTGTGTGTCTGCGAGTGTGTGTGTGTGTGTGTGTTGTCTGTGTGGTAATCTGGCTAGTGTTTACAGCGGACTGCTCTGCGGTCAGACAGCTGATCTTGGCCAGGAGAGAGCTATGCCTACAGGGACAGGCCTGCGTTTGGTGTGGTGTGGGCAAACTCAGAGCGGCACAACATTAAAATTCTTGCTTGGACATAATGTTTTTGTCCTGTGAAGTGAGAAGGAGGGCAATGAGTGAGTGAGAGAGAGAAGAGGGGCCGGTGGGGGCAGATGTGATGAAACCCTCGCTCGTTGCTCCGCAGCCCCTCACTGTTGTCGCCCCCACAGCAATTGTCGCACCACTTGCCTGTTCCCCATTATGCCACATTTCCATGTAGTTTCCTGTCAGATATAAAAAGGCTGGTGTGAATTTTACTGAACCCAAAACCACGTGTGGACATTTTCCCCCACCTGGCCCAGCGTAAAAAAAAAAAGTCGGCGAGGCAGAATGTGAAAATGTACACTGAGGCGGAGAGATGATGTGTTACACCAAAGTGTTTCACAACAAACACTCTCAAAGCCATCAGTCTGCTAGCTGCAGGGCTGTTTGGGCCGACACACTGCTTCTTTACAATGTACAGGTGCTGAGGAGAGGAAAAAGGTTGCGGGGCGGAGAGGTGAGGCGGAGGGCCTGTAGTGCCACAGACCAGGTCCGCCTGCTCGCCCTGATGGCGTAATGGGAACTGCCAGCTGTGGGCTTAATTACAACACACAGTGGTGAGGGAGATTGGTCCTGTTTTTCTTCTGGGACACACGGCTTAACCAATGTGTAGAGTTCAATGTTTTTGAGCCAGATGAAGGGCATCACTGGAAGTTCTGCATCAGTGGAAAGAGGGAAACAAAACCTGCCTCAGCTAGTTCGTCACACGCAGCAATAACATACAGCAACATCATTCTCCCACCTTTTTGTATAATAGTCTTTTCATGCTGACTTACATCTCATAAAGAAAAATCACTCAGGAAGTAACAGTACACATACAAGACTGTTTGAATGTAGCTGTAAAAGGTTTGGTAAAAGGCTTGGTATTACAATCTGTTGGCCAGTGAGCTCACTTCATGCTGAAGGACAGGGAAATATGTCTTAACACTTACTGTATAAACAAAATAAAGGTTTTTATTAATCATTTATACACTTGAAACTATGTAATTAAATAATATATATACTATACAAGAGAAGCAGCTTTAGTTGTGTGTGTGAAAGGAGAAAGAGGAACAGCAGTTGCAAAGTAATCTCTATAGACAGATTCTGAAAGTGAGTATCAGAGCATGGAGGCGAGGGACAAGATTTCGGGCCCAGACGCCTTCTGGTTTCTGTTTCTAGTTTGACCAATCACTTTAAGCAGGCTTTGGTTGCCCACAGGTAAACAGTCCCTGTGGAGAGAAAAAGGGACGGAACTCAATGACTGAAATACCTCTGCTTTTTAATTTATTTGCATTCATATGCATGATTTCTTTAAGTAGAGATTAGTGAAAAATGTCTTCTGGAACTACACTCACAATAAATATTGCTGTTTGTAGTGTACGACAAACAGAAGGCGGAGTCTTGGCCTAGATGTGCTCAGTCTACACTGGAGGCCCTTAAGGGGTTTTCAGTGTAAGAGATACCAAAGTCATTCAAGTCCATCTGATAATTATAGAGCAAGTTATAATGTCCAAACAACCCACAATAAGACATCTAATGATTTTAGTGGCTCGCCTGACATCTCCCAAAGTCCATTCATTAGGACAAAAAGGTCATATTTTTAGTCGTATGCTGTTTTCCTCCCTAAAAACGAACTGGTTTGTCACAATTTTTGGTATTCATGGTCCACAGAGGATTGTTCCTAATGTCTTTGGTCACCCTCTATCGATCCTTTTACACAAGACAAAAGCTTCACTTGTACCAAAGCAGCAGGAAAAAAGCAGAGCAACTGTTTCACAGCACATTCACGTTCCCATGAAGCTGAACATTTTCAGTTCCGTTGACCCCACAGTCTTTTCTCTAGAATCATCTTCTTGGCAAAATTTACCTTTTTTAATATAATGTTTTTTTGTTGGTTTTGTTGTTTTTGTATTTTATCATTTACCTTGAAGCCTTGTTTTGTGCTGAATATTGTCACTGCCAGTAACAATGTGTTGTTCTCTAACAGAAAAAAAAATACAAGCTCTCTAATGTTTCACCTAAAATCACAAGTGTATTTGGTAAATGTTTATCTACATGTTAAATATATCTACACCATATCTACACCATTGGTGATGTATTAATTATGACTTTGTTTTCTATCACACAGTCAGTTCCACGGTTGACTTTCAGGTTGTGTATTACCTTGTGACTGAATAAGTCCAGAAACAAGCAGAGCCCTTGGTGGTAATGTAGTGCTAGTGTAATGCATTGTGCTTGGCTGCCTCTTCTGAAACATTTCACTAATGGCATTAATGTTCTGAGCACTCTGGTCCTTAGCTGTGCCAACTGAGCGAGGAGGGGAAACAGAGAGGGGAGAAGTTGAGCAGCAGTTGAATCTAAGCAGATGGCACTTGTTTTACTTTCTGCTTGGCCATCTGGAGTTTACTTAAACTGATGACTTCATCATCAAACACTGGCCCACCAGCCAACTATGGCACTCACCATACACATATACACACACTTACAGGACACAACAGCAGCCACAGAGTGTTATTGTGAAGGGCTTTAGAAGCGTATGCATGTGCTTGTGTGTGCCGTGCTTCTTGGCGTTTATATGTGTTTGGCACATCTTGCCTTGCAAATACACACAAATGTGTTTATAAGCACCAGGCCTGTAAAAATGTCATCCCTCTGTCTCTTCAGCGCTCATTCAGAGTGACATAATACTGGCCTCGACACTGGCCATCATTAATCTAAATGTCCCTTGGCATTTTCTAACTTCTCTGTCAACTACATAAAAACTTTAATCACCATAGTCACTGAGGACTGATCCATGTCCCAGCTCCGCGGTCTCCGGGAGAAAGTCAAGAGCAATCAGTTGACTTCATTTACTTGGAAAAGCCTGTTAGTGACACCTGCACCGAGAGACGTAAGCACTTCAAATGTCCGAAAGCAGCGCAAAACCACCCATAAAGCCGCAGCTTTTCCCCTAACAAGTTCATAAAACCTAAGCGATGTTAAGAATAACCGCCTTAAGTGGGTGATGTATTTTTTTCCGTGACAGGATGGTGAGGTGTGTTTGAAGATCCATGCTGGTGTACAGTTGATCCTTTAATCCTTCGAAAGGCAGATTAATTGTTCCTTTATTATTAGTTTTTAATCACAGCTGAGTGTTTGGAGTCTTTCTAATGTGTAAACTGTGTTGTCGGATCGGTTTGATTGCCTTATGTCAAGGTAATGTGGGTTTACTCACTCAGAAAACATTTACTCGTGATTCACCAGTCAATCTAGTCCTTTGGACTGAGTTGGATGAAGCCGCTGTCTACCACGGGTCGCTGCTAGGCAGCTTCCCATAATAAGGGCGAAGATCAAACAGGATCACAAAGGACACGTAGATTCCTCTCATCTTCTTTCTGGTGTTTTATAGACTAGCTGCAAGGCCCAAACACAGAGGAATCTGTTTGTTGTGGTCAAGGGCATTCCAGGTCAAAGACATGATTGTTCCACATTGTCTCTTGTGCTGTTTTTCCCCCCATTATGCTTCTGTTTTATTTTTGTACATTTTTTCATGTTGTTGTTTTTGTCTCTGTAGTAATTTTAGAGCTGTATGATTACATGTTTTCTAATGTCTCACAATCACAACAGCATTGTTAATCTGGTGAGATTGTTCCTCTTTGCTATAGCATTTATCCTCTGCAGAGAACACGTAACACAGAGATCATATTGTGATACTCTGACAATTTCCACTTTAGATGTGATATGTTTTTTTTTTTTTAGACAGAATGCAAAGTTACTTTTTGCCTTGAGACTTTATCTTTAGTATAGAGCCATGCTGGCAGCTCTGTGTCACAGTGGCCCTACCCCTGTAAAGACACAGCTGTATTTACATTGTACTGTACCAATATTATAGTTGAATTGGTATTTGATTAGATTTTTCATTTTTATTTTAACTTTTAATAAGCCCCCTGTGGACAGGTGTTGTACTGACATTGAACATGCATCTGGTGCTTGTGCACAATTAATTGTATGTTGGAGATTCTGAGCTTAGGTTCATGTCAATGTAAAATAATTAAATTATGATTGCAAGTATCTCAGGTACTTGGTCAGAAACTAAAATATTCAACATACAACATTTATGATTATTTCAGGAGATCAGAAACATTTAAGTGACAGCCAAAATGTATTTGTGCCAAATCTCATGGCTTCTTGTCGTAGTTTCTGAGATATCCCAATTCATTATTTGCTGGTAAGAGGAACACTTAATATACACAAACACACACAGCAAGATGTACACATCAACAACTACTAAACTCAAGTGTTGGACTAGAGCAGTGGTTCTCAAATGGGGGTACTAGTACCCCTGGGGGTACGTGAAGGTACTCCAGGGGGATTTTTGAGATTTTTTAAAAATATATTTAAAATTAGCATCCATTCAAAAATCCTTTAAAAAGTGTTATTTAATAAATATTCAATAAAATAAAAGTGTTTAATTAATCAGACACTGATGGCACAGCATTTCACCCAAAAATACTTTGCGCTGGTTAGGGGGTACTTGGCTGAAAAAATATTTCACAGGGGGTACATCACTGAAAAAAGGTTGAGAACCACTGGACTAGAGGACTTACTCCTGCAACTTTAGCTAAAAACTTGATTAACGATTTGTAAAAAAATAAGATTAGGGACCTACTTTCTAGGTTGAGTCTTCTGATTTTTGATAATTTTGTTATACAGCTCCTGAAGGTAATATAGATAAAGACGCTGTAAGTTTTAGTATGTTAAACACAACAAAGGTGATGTAAAATGGATAATATTGCTTAACGCTAGGTTGGAATCAGAAGTACGAGGAGTTCTTCCTTCCTAGGCGTGTACAGACCAGCTGTTTGAGGAGTTTCCCTTACTGCCTGTGGTGAGGATGGTGGAATGATCTCCAGTCCTGCCAAAGCCGTGTTCACACTTTTCCTGCCACATGAACTGAGAGCAGAGCGCTGGGTTCGACAGGGACAGGACAGGCGTGGGCCCTCTGTGCTGGATGCCCTTATGGCAGTGATGCTGGTCACTTGGCCATGACTTTCATGCTGGAGAGCAAATGTACAGGTCAGGAAAAATACATGGCAGAGTTGATTATGGGCTGGCTGGCAGCTCCAGTTGCAGCTGCAGCACTAAAGAAGAGGTGGCTGTAGTGGACTGTGAACCGAACAGTTGATTTTTGCCCAGGATGTGGGTATTATTAGCATAATTACTAGAATTTGTAGAACCTAACATATATTATGGTATGTAAGGATATAAATACGTTTCACGAGAACTATAGTTTAACGTGGATTAGAAATGACATTTTTGGTAAACAGATACTGTATGCTGTATATTTGCTTTGGTACTCTTGTCAAACAACGCACTGCCTGTAGATTTCTTCTCTTTCAATAAATACCACTTAACCCCCCTCCCGTGCATTTTTCTTCAGAAACTTATATGATCTCCCCCAGCATGTTTCTGGAGGAAGGGGTTGAGGTCGCCTCAGCAAAGAAAGTGAAAAAGCTTTCAAAAGCATTTCTCTTGGCCCACTCGCCCCTGAACAAAGCCTGCTGTCAACTGGTCAAGGTTTCACTTCCTAATTACCTTCTCCTGGGGCACAATGGCCAGGCCGTTGCCTAACCCAGGCCACACTAGACCCCTAGCATTTTTTCCCAGACAACTGGCCTCTCCACTGTGGGCCGGTGGTCTCAAAGGAAGTGCTAGACGCATGGTTAAATATGGCTGACTAGTTGCACATCTCTTCTAGGAGGTTTGTTTTCTTGGAGGAGTACACAGTGCATGCAGGACAGTGAAAGGAATGAAAGGGTCTAGCCAAAAAATGTGGGTTATTGTATGTATGCGTTCTTGTGTAACAAAATAGCACTTTGTCTTGCAATACAGTAAATCTGATCCAAATATGATTCTTTTTCATAATTCTAGCAAATCGGATTTGCATTAGATCACATTCTTGGTGCCTAGAGTCTTTAAGCTCATTCCTCGATTCATGCACAACAAGACTTTTTAAGTCTTACCCTGGGTTAGAGGTTGTCAAGAGTTCACGCAGGCTCGCCACAAAGTGAGCGCTGCTCTCTCTTTCACTATTTCTCATTACTACACCTTAAACCAAAAAGGAAAAGAAAGAGCCAGACAAAATAGGGACAGACGTAAGAGTGACGTGAAATGCAGCCATGGCTCAGACTGGTTCCTTATTGAGAGGAGTGCTGAGTGATTTTCATTGACGCTCCTCTGCCACCCAGGTCACTCCCAAGAACACCCAGACGGGAATTCCACCCAGGCTTATCTCACTGGCAATTCGACCGCCACCACCACCATAGAGAAGGAGGTGGAGGACTGGAGGGGGGTTTAGACTGATGGAAGGGTCAAAAGGGTAAAAAGGGGGTCTCCTGTGCGGCATGGATTAGGGGTTAGAGGAAACCTGTTGTTGGTGTAAGCAGTTAAATCGTGTTTACCAACAATTGCTCTGGGAGATAGCTGTCAGCATTGCTTAAGAGAAACCACTGTCCAGGACAGCCGAGTTGCTGAGCAGCAACAGGTTGCTGGAGAGATAATGGAGCCCAGGACTATCAGTCCGACTCTTTCCCCCCTTGAAGTCCATCCATCTGGGAGAGGCTACGGAAGCGCAATGGGGGTAGAGGCGGTGTGAGCTAATGCTTCATTAGGTCTTTACAACCATAAGCCAATGTTTTTCCAGTTGAGGAGCCACTTACTCACTGCTACAATCCACTAAGTCTGAGCCATTAAATTCATTTTTACTTAGGAATTGGTGAACTGATGCAGGTGGTTTATGGTTGTGACAGCGCCAAATGGGATGTTCACAAATAATCGAACTATAAAAAAGTGTCAAGCTTCTACACTTTAGCCTAATATTTAATATGTATGTATTTTAATTGCATTTAAGATTCCATCCATTTGGATCTCAGTTTTAACATTAACATTCTCATAAACTAGATGTGATTTCATGTTTGTCAAACATAAATGAACTAAGTAATGGTGACATTTACGAAATAGTGCTGAAAGATCCAATGTGTTTAAAATGCCTAATAACCAGGTTTGTGCAATACTAATATGCAATAGAAACCTGGAAAATGTTATGTGAAATAAATCTCAAATATTACGCACATTTTCTGAATGTATTTCTAGCTCTCAAAAAATGTAAGATGCTGTTTGAAGAACTCTGCATGTCTGAACATACCTTGATGTGCAGTTAATGAATCAAGTAAATGTCAAACGTATTTAACGCACCATAAGTTATTTCTTGGGCTATTTTGGGGCATCAGGACAAGTTGTTAATGCAGCATTGATATATGTGCAAGCAAAAAATGTCCTAGTTGCACATCCAAGACATCAAACCACGTTAACTTTATCACGTTTGTCTCCAACAAATCAAGTCCTATAATCGATCTTCTGGCCGCGTTGTCTCTTTAGCTGCCAGTTGCCAACTTTCTCTGTCTGCTGCTTGGTGCTGAGTGCCCTTCATTGAAAACAGCTGCTCGCTGCTACTGGAAATAAGGTTGATGAGAGAGGTGAGACTGAACCAAAACATTAAAGTTGTGCGCTGTAAAATCAAAACAATGAGTTTGAAGTAATGTAATAAAAAAACTGGAAATACTGATCAGTGCAGCTTTAACATCTTTAAAAAGTTTTTCATTTTTATTCCCTACACTAATCGATTGATGTCTTTTATCAGGAACAGACAAGGCAAGGCAACAGACAGAAATGTCATGCTTTATGTTTTGCTGAGTGTGTCCTAACAATTGTCCTCTTGTCACTCTTCCACCGCCATGTACAACATTTATGCATACATCTTCTGGCTCACAAGATTTCTTTCACCACTCTTATCAAATTCAAAATATTCTTCTCCTTGAAAAATGAATCAATCAACTTTCATCAAACAATTTGCAAACTCAAACAACGCAATAAGATGACATGACTTACTGTACCTTATCTGGAAACCAGAAAAACAAATATTCAGCTCGTGTGCCAGACGCCTTCACAGTCAATTTCAAATGAACTGTGAAATGGAAAAGCAATCTTTCATTTCGACTGCTGTGAAAACTAGCATCAGGAGAATTGTAACTTACAGTCCATCAGATGGAATATACAGTAAATGGCCTTTCAGACCAAACACCTTTAACAAGGACAAAACTTTCACATCAGTCTCTCAGTCACATTAAAGTTTAAAATTTGATTTTAAGACCTAAACCAAATGTAAAATGGTACCTTTTTTCAGTCCCAACCAAATACCTCATAGACTGACTTTCTTTTCCATTTCTGTGTTTCGTTCTGTCTCTCTCTGACTCATTTAAACTACATACATACTGTCACTCGTCAGTCCCCCATTATATGAACCATCTATGTTTAGGCTCCTACAGTTTCAGTGGGCCTCATTGCTCCAGATCTCTCTGTGTTTGGAGTGCTGAAAGACACGAACCCAACTACGACGGAGCCAAAAACCTTTTCAAAACACAATATGTGCAAGTCAGATGTTTTTCCCCTCAAACAGTCAGAGTGAAATAAATTTACTGTATTTTGAGATGTTGTCACCTTTAGCTACAAAGGTGATTATGAGCTGATTCTAAAAGGGCACAGTTTGTGCTTTTATAGGAAAATGGTTTATTTGCTTTTTTGAGGAGAGTTAAATGAAACGATTGATGTCCCTGTTGAAGCTGTATGATGAATATGAAGCAGGTAGCCAGCACCCATTAGCTTAATTAGCTTAGCATAACATAAAGATCAAGAGCAGGGAAAATAGCCTTGCTCTGTCCAAAGAGAACAAAATTCACCTATCTCTACCTAGGCCAATCCCACTGACTCACCTTTGGACAGGATAGTTCTTTAGCCCTGTGTCTAGCCTTTATGCTACAATAAGCTAACTAGCATCATCGACTACCTGTGAGATATTGCTAATACTAAGACATACTAATCAGTGTAGCAGTGGCAAAATCAGTAAATGTTCATTATAGCCGGGCAACAACTATTGAAAGTTTGCAAACATTAGCAAATATTAGCCATGATGAGCCATTGGTTATAGATCACAGTTAAAGAAGATACTTTGGTTTTAATCAAAACCATATCAAGCAAATCAACAAATCGATAACTAATTATTTCAAAAGAGTAGGGAGTTTTCTGACTTTATTTATGCAAATGTATAGGTTATGATTTATGATAAGGATATCCTAAAATGTAAAAATTAGCAGGCAGTGTTCACCTTAAACTACATGTTTCATTATTTTCTGGCCATCACGTTTTGTACATGTGCATGAACTCTCCCATACATCGACACTGGCCCATAAACCTTTATGTGCTGAATGTAAGAGACGATCTATGGCTTTAAAGGGTCAGGCATCCTCACCCTCATTCCTTTCGTGGTAGTGGTACATGGGGTTATGACCTCCATTGCAGGAAGGATGAGGGTTGACTGTGTGTGTGTGTGTGTGTGTGTGTGTGTGTGTGTGTGTGTGTGTGTGTGTGTGTGTGTGTGTGTGCCTGCCTGTGCATTAATGGCACAGTGGGAAGTTGACGATGAGTGTTTCTGACTTGATAACCGATTTGCCCCTGTGTTCACCTTTAATCTCTGATGGTCCTGGCCAGTGGAAGGGTCACAGAGTGGTACTGTGGGATTAAACTGAAAACGACTCAATGGTTCATGTAAATCCCATAAGTACATGAGTCTCTCACTCTCAAATGCCTTCTGGGAGTTTCCCCTGTTTTTTTAAGCTCCTTTTGATTGGAGGATGGCAAGTTGAAGGGACTTTAAACTCAAACAAGTGGCAGAGCCGACTGGGATTTAAATATTGATGATATAAATTAGGTAAATGCACAAACACTGCTTATTATCTAAGTAATGGCACATGCTTCGCTGCAACTTAAGGGTTGAATTCCTAATTCGGGTAACTTTTTGCAGGGTTGCATTATTTCGGGTATGACTAAGCACTGGACACATATTGTAGCTTTCTACCCGTTTCTTCCTTTTCTGTGCTATTCCTCAAACAACAAATCCATAGCAGGGTTATGAAAATTAGAATGCTTTTCTGCTTCCTCTGTCCCTCTCTCTAAAATGATGGCAGCAGTTTAAACACTTATCAGTGAAAGGGGAAGTGGGTCAATGTGTTGACAAGATGGATGTGGAGCGGAGAGGCCAAAAACAGCCGAGAACCAACCAACTTGGCTGTCCCATCTCTCTCTGATCTAAACCATACCATTAACAGGCTTACTTCTTCTGGCTGCTGAGAACAATTCAAATGTAATTAATCTTTGTTTTCTCTGACATTGAAAACACTTTCATTTGTTTAATTTCCTTTTGAGTGGGCTATTGTAGCCACAGCCAAGAAAGAAATGTGTTATTCATCCTCCCCACCTCCCCTTTACTGTATGTTCCCCCCTCACTTCTTCCAATTGGATCTTCCTCAAAGATTACGAGGGTGTTTTGTTCTGCTTCATGTTACAATCTGTTGCTGGTGGAATGGTCATGTTATACTGCTGCTGACAGTGGTCTGGTCTGGTACCTTTTGCCGCACAAGATGTTGGAGTTCAACATCTTCTCCCAGTTAGATATATATACCGTTGTTTATTCAGGGAAAATGACTGAGCATTAAGCTCTATTACAGCAATGCCCAGAGATGACATTCACACAGGCAGAGAGATACATGAAAATAAAACAGGAAACAATTAAAAGCAGACACGGCTAGCAAGAATGATATACAATAGTAGGACCAGTAAAATAATGAAAAATCACATAAGTAATAACAGTCTGCCAAGAAAGATATAAAACGACGATAAAACAGTTAAATATGTAAAATGACAATAAAACATCAAAAACAATTGGATAAAAAGATTTATAGCAATAGATGGTGGGCCGACGTTTCTTTAGGATTAATAATTTTGTAAGAGACCGATCCACTGGCCAGCTTTATTCTCCAGGCGGCTCTAAGTTACAAGCCTTAAGGTGAAAGAAGTGCAATTCTGGGTTTCACAATGGAAAGGAGAGCGTATTTGAACAGCTGCTAAAGTTGCTTTTCAGCAGAATATTGATTGTTATTATGGGATAACAGGCGAACAGAGAGCACGTGCTCTGAACAAAAAAAAAAGCCCCCGAAGGTCTGGATGAAGACTTGTGTTATGATTTGATGAGATCCCAGAGATTGGTAAATGTTCACATAAAATAAAGAGCGACAAATCATTTTGCAGCTGATTGTTTCAGGAAAGATGGTTTACAACAGAATCGGCGAATACACAGATCTGCATGTTTAAGCGACAAGTGCCATTAGGGTGCCGGTGGAGAAGTGCCACCTCTCTGGAAAACCCTAATGGCCGGGGCCTGGCTTTCATGTGAATAATGCTGTTTATATTAGGCCTCAGCTCCTACATTAGTGTCCTTCAAATGTCTACACCCTTGCAGCCGTTTGGCATTTTGAAATACTTCACAGGCCTCCTATGTAGATTCTATTATCAGGGGCTGTGCACCAGTGGAAAGTCTTTGTGTGCCTGTGTGTGTGTGTATTAAGTGCCGTGGTGCAGGAGTCATTGAAGGGCTTCATCAAAGAATGGAAAGTATGTAGCCATCACTGCAGGCTGGCCGAAGCACTCTTTGCTCTCACCTGCACCATATATGCCCAGTTATGGCCAGAGTTAGACCCTATTGAGTAAAACAAACACTGCCCCCTACAGGTCTGTGGCTGTCTCTGCAACATAGAGTCAAACGGGATAAGTAATTAGAATGGATTACTACTTTTGACAAAGTTGCAGATTTTGCTAATGTCACACCCAGCTACACACTAGCAAGGCTCATGCATTTCCTCATAAGACCACTTGATTAATCATATATCTAACATAACAGCAGAGCTTTTACAGTTCCCTTCTAAACTACGCAAACAGCCCTTCCTTTACAAATCTGTTTCCTTTACATACAGCGTTCTCAGTTTGCTTTAAGTGTTTTCAGACAGAACAATCAGTCTTCACAGGGTCGAACACACAGGAGTCAGGCAGCCCTCCATCATGGCCTCCTTCCCAGAGTTTCTGATCACCAGATATGAGTGTGCGTGTCATCAGTCCCAACTTTATAAACGTTTTACACGCAAGCCAAGCCGCTCAGCGATGCTGATGGATCCACACATGCACATGTATTCATTCAAAGTCATGTTCCTAATATCCGATTGCCTGTTCTTGTGTTTTTACATACGCCAACGTAGGCCCTAATCTGTAAACGAAGCATGGGAGTAAGGGGGTCTGCGGTGAGAGAGTTATTTAAGAACAAAGCGTGAAGTACATGAGCAGGCGAATGTTTTCAGGTCAGGTTCTTGGACTGACAAATTCACATTAGAAGCAGAAGTCCACCAGCAGCAGCAGAGGCCAGAGAAACTCCATGCTGAGAAGACAGGCGATGAAGTGAGGACTGGGCGGCCGAACAACACGTGCAGGGCGTAAAAAAGCCCATCACAGTCAATCAGGCGTCAGCCGCTAGTCGGGGAGGAACAGAGGGGAAACCTTACCCCGGCTCTGGCCCTCCTGAGTTGGCCGGCCGTGTGCAGCACGGGGGGAAATCCACTGGATGTCACATACATCTTGATTTTTATGAATGCTTTGATAGCTCCCCTAAAGGCACTCCCATGACCAGGTGGAGGGTATTTATACAAGCATGTCAGAGAGGCAAGAACGAGGGGAAAGGATATTTGCAGATCCCCTCTGCACACAGAGAAAAAATCTTGCGGTTATTCTAATTGCAACTGGAAATAATTATCTGGCTGTGGACTCTGGGAAGCAGGTCAGTTGAACGCACCCTGCCTTGATCACCAGGTGTGAAGGGTGGATGGTTTGACTGACGCACAGCTGTCCAATGGGAGAGAGACCTGCATTCCTCCTTGAAATATTGTGTTAGACTTAGATTGTGTGGGGGTGATTGCAAATGTGTGTCTCTTTTGATGCATTGTAAGTCGACTGCAGGAACATACAATCACACAATACTGATACCTCATGAATACCCTATTGATAGTGATTCACTGAATTACAACTTTGGTCTTATGATTGGTTGTAATAACGAGTAACTTCTGAGATCCTGGACCACGGCCACATCGCAACAATGGAGTGCAACAGAAAGAATAACAGGAACCAGTGGCACAGCTCTTCACAAGTTCAAACTTTGCAGACGTATTTCTTAAGTGTTGTTTAATGGATATTTAAATATTGATAAATAAAAACAGCACACACACTAGTTTACTTGGAGATTAGTTGATGCTGCCAAGTGTCCCTTTTGTGTAACTGTGTGAACCAACTGACAAAACTTATGTTAGCTTGCTCATGTATGAACAATTTGAGTGAAATAAAATTGACAGAAATGCTGTTTAAAAGTTTACAGATTATCACAATAAACCTAACATTATCAAAATGTTGACCAATATTAGATTAAATGATCATATAATGCATGTTTGCAGACTTTGGTAACTACCACTCATTTCAAACTGCATATTTCATGATTTTGCAAGTCTGGTAATTTCCACTTTTTCAAAAGTTGGCATTTAGGTTGTCTCATGTGACCATTAAAAACTGCAACATTTGAAAAGTCTTCCAATTTGTGAAGCTCAACTGACCTCATTTCTGTAAGTTTGATTAGACCTTTTACACCAACCGGATTTCTTAAATCACGTGTTTGAAACCGCAACCTAGAAAGAGCTCAACACACACTCATTTAATGTATTCATATAGAGCTGGTGCAGCTTAATGCAGAAGATCAGACGTTTCATTAAAAATCCATGAATTTAATCAGATCATCCAAACCAATTTATTTGGTTTTCGGTAAAAAAAAACTGTGAGCACCAGAAATATTGTGCTTTGCCTCTCGAATTGCACTGGAAGACCCTCACATGCAAAACTATTTAATCAAAATAAACCAGAAAATCTGAGTCTAAATTGATACAATAATTTCCCAGTTTGCCTTAATTTTAGCTAACATTTGAGTTTGTTTAAAACCTGTAAGAACTTGTGTTTATTGGCCTGGAAGACTTTTTCAGTGACGTTGCATGGCAACACCAATAATATTGAAATTGAATAGTGATGTTGACATATTCCCATATAACCTAATCGAGAAGCTGGGCAACATTAGCTAACATTTGCTACAATAGGCTACTGGTTGTAGCTTACTACTTGAATGTTATATCGACTTAGTTTCATGAGTTACGCATTCAGCCAAGTGTGCATCCCAGTGTTCCTGGGTACACTTACATTTACACACAGAGAATGTGAGGGGACAGAAAACAGCTGCCAGTCCAAGACTTGAATAGAAATATGCTTCAAATCAAATCAAAAAGCACACAACTATGCGAGCCAGTTCCCATCAGTGCTGTAAGACCCAGGACTTTATTGCTCCCAACACTGCAAATGAATTCCCTGCATTGAAGGAGTCAGTGATAATTAGGATCTGTTGAACACCTTCAGTTTCCACTCAGCTCTGACACATTCAGTATCACTGCACAGCAAATACCTTGAGGTCTGTTATGGTCTCAGTGCAACATGCAGGAGGGAGGAGGACGTTATGATCTGGGAGATGCTCTGTGATGTGACCACGGCTCACTGAACCAAAGCAACACTTTCATTCATCAATATTAACACGACCGTTTAGATGATGAGAATAAGCTGGAGGATTTATCAACTTCTCATCAAAACCTGCGGTCAGGAACACGTGTTATTCAGCTGTGGGGTGAAGGAAGTTGGAGACTGAATAGGGATAAAAAGATTGAATTTTCTTTCTTCATCCTCTGTGAAAACACATATTCACAAACTGCTCCAATAAAACGTTTCTTTGTTTTGAAGAGCTCATCGGAGAGTAATGAAATCGGCCTCTTAAATCTGTGGAAGCAGAATGTGCATGAATGTCTTTGTTTAAATGTACTGTCATTTCTTTGTGCATTGAGTGTGTGCTCACGTACAGAGTAGCTGTATGTTAGCATTTCACTGCACCCTGGCTTGTAACATGGTAATTGTGCAGAGCGAGTACCAATGTGCCAGGTCTCAGTTTAATGAATCCCACCTGTAACACATTTGCACATTCATTCCTCTCCAAGGAGAAATCCTGTTGCCAAAGCAAAGCCTGAAGTGAGTGGAAGTGCGCGGCTCTGCTGAGTTACCAATTTAAACAGTGTACCTAAGATGGGTGTCGATTTTATCAACCCATTTAGATCCTGTTGACTTGTGAGGGCATAACCTATATTTACAGTGGGGAGCATTGAACTCAGCAAACAGGCGAGGAGGAGGAGGAGGAGGAGGAGGAGGAGGAGAGGCCTATGGAATGTCAGAGCGAGTAGCCTCGGTCCTGAAACCCTCCGGCATGTGAAAAGGATTTCAAAAACATGAGTACATCGAATGATTAATTCAACAGCTAATCTCTCCACTAACTGTATACATACCAATATCTTAAAAGATTATTCGACCATTCATCTAGGGCTTTTCCATTAGCTCAGTATAGCATTGAATAAGCTCACTGCAGATTCCTCCAAAGTCATTCTTCTGATGGCTTTAGGGATAGTTTATTTGTGATCACCCGAACCTGTGGTTAAAAAGTGCAGCAGTAGATATGTACAGCAGATATGTATGTGTATTTTAGGCTTCTCTGAGATAATCATCTTTTAGCTACTGTGAAGTTTGACTTCTTTATCATAATAGACAGTTGTATGTGCTCTAAAGATAGCTTTGGTCCTTCCTTCCACACTTTTTAGCCCGAAACTGAAATAGCAACAATCATTCGATGGACGCGACATTTGGTGAAGATATTCAGGTTACCTGGAGAATGAATTCAAATGAGCCAGTTTAACCCGAGACCTTTTTCCAGTGCCACTATTTGGTTCACATTTGTAGCTTCAAGTGATATTTGTTGACAACTAATGGTGCGGTCAGACCAAACATGTGGCAAATCATCACATTGTGTTGTGTGAGTTAACAAAACTCACAAATATTTGCCCGTTGTCTTCCGGAAAAGAGGTGAGGAGGAGGGGCTATTTCTTTTTTCCATTCTGTTCGTTGTCAAACGTGGAATTCCTGATCACCATCGTTTGTGGATCTCTTATGGTTTTTTGGCTTGAATCAAGTAACGTACATATTTTCAGAACTTTCTCACTTTTTTTCAAGCCCTCCCCTTCTTTGCCCGGTCTTGATATAAATAGCAGGTTGAACCATACAGCTCGGGGTGCCCACATACAGCAACAATAATTTGCTCCTCCATTTTTTATATAATGTCAAGATGGCGATATCTTAACCTCAAATTCAATCATGCAAATAGATGTGAATTTTGCATTAGCTCTCCAATCTTTGCATTGGTTTTGTATGTAATCTCATTTTGCGTTTGGTCAGAATGCACCAAAAGGGTCGGTTGGCCATCAAAAAACATAAACACTGTCATGGCTTCCTCAGGATGAGTAATGATCAGTGTGATGATGCTCTGAGCTTTTTGATGTGTGCTATCATAAGCTCAACATTTGAATAAGTCCAGTATTTTTGTAGTTTCAAACAATAGGGAGATTGTAATAAGTCACAGATATACTTTGTTTACAGTTAAATAGAGAATGCTCACATGCCAACACTGAATTAAAGTTTGTGAACTTAACTACACTACTACTGCCCAAAAGAAGAAATCTGCATTTTTTATTTCCTCTCTACACAATAATTCTGAGGCAAATGCAAAAAATGTTGTACATTTTGACTGATATTTACCTGACATCTACAGTCACTGTTACTACAGTTACTACAGTAACTGGTTACTTTGGAGATCAAGTCTAAGCAAAACCATTTAATGAAATATGATATATTGTTAGATAAGATGCAAATGCCCATAAAGTTGTTATTAAATCCACCTTTAACTAACTGCATTAAAATCAGGCTTATATATTAGTGTATCGGTAATGATCATCAAATGTTATAATAAAATAATATAACACGGACAGGTACTAGTCTGTTGAACATTTTAATGACAATCCTCCCTCAATTAGGACTCTGAATATGGGACTTTATATTGATAGTTTTACCTATGTACGACAGACATAAACTACTTCCTCCATCAAACCTTATGGGAGTTTAAAGCCATCTGAGCTTGTGTCTTAACTCTGCTGTTTAATGATGACTTTAAAAACCCAGATAAATCAACCTTTTGTTGCAATGGGACCTTTGTTGCTCTTTTCCGTAACACTCAGCTCCATTTGGTTGTCAAAGCTGAATCACTCACCGCTGCTGCAGTACTGTTCTGTTGTTGCTCATTTCAGTAATGTTGCTCCCAGTTGGTGGTCCCAGTAATGAGCAGCGGGGGGTGGGTGGACCACATTGAATGGGATGCCAGAGATCTTTAGCTGCGCTCCTCCAGGGCCTTTTGCATTTAGTTACCCTGAGCTCATAATTGTGTGACTAAAGCAATTGTTCTCTTAATTGAAGCCATTCAGTCGCCTCGACAGGCTTCTCCCACTTCCCTCAGGTGGAACTCAGGTGATCATTCAACACTTTCAGGTATGACTCAGGTGACCATACAAAGACGCTGAAAGGGAAGGATGTTTTCATGTTGTTCGTCGTGATTGTGCTGTTATCTACAGAGCTAAACCAAAACTGAATGAGATAAAGTATTACAAAAATGGTAGATATCTTTGTGCTCTCTCAAACATTCTCCTGTTCTGCTATTGTGGCATAGTACATGCCAAGAATTTATTGTATACGAGCCCATGTCTTGTGCTCCACAGTTATAATAGCTCATAATATGTGTTGCTGCATGGCTCATAAATGCAAACATATGATTGTGAAACTGCACACAGGTAAATCCCCGGATGACACAGCAGAGGTAAAAAAAAAAATGCCTATGCAGGATTTACTGCAGCTCTGGGTATAGTGAGGCCTTTTACTGTGGTCAACGGTAGAATGGTGAATGAATAAACCTCTGGGTGTTGTGTGTGCATGTGTGTGTCAGGGTCTGTCCCCTTCCTTCAAGATCATGCATCATGGATAACACATCCTCCAACCCTTTCTTTTATTTCCCCAAGCTTGATGTCACAAATACCTTCTTTAATGGATTAGAAAGGGGTCGTTCCACCGTTAGTCCTTAGTGCATGTGAAGCACGTCTGTCTGCAGATCACCATTTCCATTTAATTCCTCATTCTGAATAATTCACAAGCCCAGAGAGTGTTGGAGTCATAGCGGAGCATATGCGTATATATGAACAGTTGACACACAAAGAGAAGTTGCCCTAAAACTTGCAGATGGGGGGGAAAACTCTGCTGGGGCCACGGTTTGTTTTCACCTGAAGCAGTCATTTATCTTGGCCCGAGCCCAACACTAAACCACTGTGTATGTTTCTATGGTCTCAGTGGGTTTGTGTGTGCACCACAGCCACTTAAAGTGGTGGGAGGGAACTGCAGATTTCAGTCCTAATCTAGGAATTGTGAAACCGCACCATTTCCTTGCACTTGAACAGTGCTTGGCATCTCATTCGGCTGCTGAGGAGCTGTATACATCAGGTCAGATAGAGCATGCAGATGAGTTTTAGGGTGTGTTTGTTTTACTTTGCCACAGCGAACATGTGGAGGGAGAGAGGACGACAAGGAGGTTGATGCAGCTGGATTCTTAACACATTTCCATCCACATATCAACAGCAGCAAGTGGAGGTCCTGAATAAAAGAGCTTTCAATTGTTTTAGTTGCTCATGTTGACCGCAGCCTAATGACTGTGTGAGTCTGACACTATAATATCTGGTGTTGTTGAGTCCAGATTTCTGCAGGGAACTTAGAAAACAGGTTGAACTGTGTCTTCATTTATTTATTTCAATTTTTTAACCTTGTATTTATTCTGTAAATTGTATTCACCAATAGGCACTCATGCTGTTGTATATTGTACAATAAAATAACAATACAGGTTTTCTATTCCATTCTATTTCTATATATATCTGTTGATTTGTCACTTTAGCATAATTTAAAGCTGCATTAGTCAATATTTTTATATTAGCAATGACTGTGTGTAATGGGGTTGTTTGTGATAACCCCAAAGGATCACTGCCTGGCAGTTGATGGCACATTTGTTAGTGTCCATCAAAAAAAGAGTTTGTTACTTGCTTTGCAAAGTGGTTAACATGTGAATTCAGGATGATCCTATAAGGCTAAAATTAGTTTTGATTCAGTTGTACAACTTTTTTACTTTTAACAGTTCTTGACCAGGACAGAGCCTGTAGTTTGATCATATTATGGGTTGTGCATGGTCTGTTGAAGTGGTATTGAAAGTCAGTTCTTCAACTGTATGTGTTGTACTGTGATACCATGATGTAATGGGCACAAGTTTGACTGTTAAAGTAATTGAAGTTAACTTTTTGTCAATTCATTAATTTTCTATTTAGGCTACAGCATGTTCTTAATGCAGATGTGTGATATTTTGACTACTGATTGGACGAGTCTACACAGACATGAATGACCCCAAAACCTTCTCTGTAAGACAGGAATCTGAGGTTTATTGATGTCAAAATGTCAATAAAGCTAAATATGAAGCAAATAATTTCCCAAAATGTCAATTAGAATTTTATTTTTTTGTATTTGTTTGTTTTTCCAAAACTTCCCGATGTTAAACTAAAGATAAGAGAGATGAAACATTTTAGCATCTTTCAGCATTTGACACTATTGTGGTATTGATGTGTTCACTTACTTTGGTTCAGTAAGAGTGAACCAAAATACTAAAGTCGTGGGGGGTGCACAACCAAGTTATCAACTATAGCTGGTGAGCATCCATGACGCATTTAGCCAGTAAACCCCTCAGGGGTTGGTGAAGACCAAAACAGAGCTAAAAGAGAAGTAAATATTGGATGTGGAATTGTCATACTTGGAAGTTTGTTGGCAAATGGTTCTTAAACAGGAGTAAATATTGCAATTGGTGGGAACTATACTGCTGACTAATTCACATTTGGTTCTCTAGTGAGGATTTCTGGCAGGGGTCAATGTTTATGTGTTGACTCTAAATAAACTACTGTGCCCGTGTTCTTAATTTTTAACGAGTGTGGTTCACTGTTGTGTTTTAATAGTTTTTAACAATAATTTGGCATAGATGTAAAAGATATACTAGACTTTGCCAACAAGACAATACTTTTTTCAGTTTTTTGTGGGATTTGATGACAATAATTTGTAATATTGTAATAACTGACATCTCTGTTGTTGTCCAATTTAGCAGTTTAGTTTATATATATACATTTATATATATTTTTACATAGAATGGATCTAGTTGGTGTCCATGATTCACAGTAATTGCAACCATCCAGTCTCCCAGTAACACATTGTGTTACCTTAAATTAGCTCCAATTTCCTGTAAAGTTGTTACCCAACATCAGCAAAAAAGAGTCTTTAAAATGGCTATTTATCGCCTCCTTGCAGTCAATGGCTCCCTCGGGAGCTTTCCTAAAGGAATCCCAGACTGCTGTGCGGCTCAGCTATCTCACTGACCTGCCGTGCCACCGGCTACTTCAACCTGGAGCCTACACACTCTCGCTATACAGCCATATCCTGGCCATAAATCACCGGGTGGTGTGAACTCCTCTGGAATGCTCGCTGAGTTGCCAAATGATTGTTAAGTCCAAGCAAGGTCCAAACCTTATCAGTGTCTAACACATCTCTGCATTATCAGAGATAAACCTGTGATAAAAGTCATCTCCTTAGCCTCATAGATGGATTCTTATAGCCTGTGTTTCCAGTAATAGAACCCAGAAACTCTGCTGAAGTTACGATTAATAGCCTGTACCTGCATTACAGCTACAGCAGCTTCAGGTGTGCAACTGCAATCCATCACATCTTCGGACATTCTTGGATTTCAATCGTCAACAAGAAATAAAGGCAGCCTACTCAGAGGCGCAGTTCTTCCTCTTAGCACGGGTTTGGAAGGGAAAGGGTGAAAAAATATTATTACAGTCAGTTCAACCGAGGAGCACTTGCTTGTTGCAATTAAGTCGAGAGTTTTGATTTGCCAATTTCTGCGTGCCAACAGGAGCTCTCACCCGTGTCCACACCTGACTTTACACAAACAGGCCAAATCTACAGCATCTCAGAGAGATGGAGAGAGCACGGCCGAGTTTCAGTCCCACGTTGTGATGCAGTCTGAATCATCAAGTTTATTTTGACATGCAAATTTGGCCTCAAGCAGCTTTCCGTTGACCCTTTCAGGGACTTGGTTGGGCTCCTGAAACACCTCCCTTAATTTGACATGACCTGATTTGGAGGATTTCAGTGTTATTGCTCCTCTTGGACGTGTGGACTCACATGCGAGGCGTGAGGTTGAGGGAGGTCTGTTATGAGAGCTGATGCGAGACAACACAGTGGACAGTGCCTGGAGCAAAAAAAAGAGGCGGAGGTGGAGAGAGGGCTGGAAAGAGAGGGACTATTAGACTAAATAACATGAGTGACAGGAAAGAGTGAAAGGGGGAAAAAAGGAGAAGGGATTCGGGGAATGTGGATCCAACCTGTGTGAGTCCGAGTCGCTCGGACGTGTCAGCTCGACATCCACTGTCTTTCTGTGGCCCTCTCACCCCATCCCACTATTGTTGTGTTGGAAGTCCCTGAGTTTTGACAGCTGTGCTTGGAGTGCTGTGACGGCAGTCTGGAGGGAAGGGTGTGTGTGTCTGGCAGTGTGCTGTCTGATAGTTTGTAGTGAATGTGGACAGTTTTGTGTGCACAGTCTTGGTATGCAAATATTGATATGTGTGTGTGTGTGTGTGTGTGTGTGTGTGTGTGTGTGACTCCAGGGGCTCAGCCTTCAGGGTAAATACATGTGTGTAAAGCTAATAAAAAACAATAATTGTGATTTATGCTGCACCCTGTGGCTCTTTAATGCAGCTCATTGTGCTTTAAAAGTCGCGGTTGTGGTTGAGGAGGGAGAGTGGGTCGTCTCCTATCCAGGAGGTTGGCGGTTCCATCCCAGTCTCCCCCATTCCTACCTTAATGTCCTTGGGCAAGATAGTGAACTGTGAAATGCCCCCTGAGAGTCGTGCCAGTGATTTGTGATAGCGGAAGTGGTGCACATAGATGCACTGTATGAATGTGTGTGTGAATGTGTGAATGGCAAAACTGTTCTGTGAAGGGCTCAAGACAGAAGGAGTGCTAAATAAATAACAGACCATTTACCATAGCAGCCGTTTGACATGTAATGTAACATAGAACGTAACCTAACTAACTTTCACGCAAAAGAGAGATGATCTGAAATTTCAAACTCCTCTCGTCTGTTTGAGTGTCTGAAATCATTTCTACGTGCACATTTGGGGTCCTCTCTGCAAATACACATGCTCGTCTCACAACTGCTAACTTTTCAATGTGATGCCTTGAAAAAAAACAAAAACTTGTGCAAGGATCCCATTTACTTAATGATGTTGCAGCTGGTATACATTTTGTCCCGACCAGTGTAGCGGAGGGAGGCGAGCTTGGGAATAAAGCAGGAATGTGTAGTGGGTGCTAGGCAGCTGGTGGCTGAGCCCCGCTGGGTCGCAGGGAGCAAGGCCAGGCCAGCCACATGAGCCTCAGCTGATTCACACAACCAATGCCACGCACACACACACACACGGGCCAACATGCTCGCCGGCACGGATCTGCTGTACGATCCGAGGGCCAAAACAGGATGTGTGTGTGAAAGAGATGCTGGGTGATCACAAACAGAGCAGAGTGAAATGATAGAAGAGCTTGATGCATCATCAGGCATCATTAGCAATAAGTGAGAGGGTCAGCGGAGTTCTCTCTATTCTTTCCCAAAAGCAACTGTTGACCACATGTTAATGTAGCTGGCTCTCAGCTTAAGTCTAACAAGACAATTGCACCATCGCAGTCTGAGCTGAGAGGTTCCCAGCTAAGCAAGCAGTTATCATATCTGACTGTAACTGACACCAATTACCTGCACATTTAACCAGCTTGTCTGATGGTAATGACACTGGAGGCACGCAGGTATCAGACTTATCAGTCTGCCCACAGCTGTGTCACACCATGACTTCCGTACATGGCCGAGGGCCACAGAGAATTTATGGCGGGTACTTTTTTCCTTCTGTTTGCTCTCCAAACAAGGAACCTTATCAGCTGATACGGGGGAATGCGGGAATATTTCAGGAGGATTGCCCCGCACTTCCACATCACTTCTTGTCAAATCCAAGGGTTAAATAACAACCATACTCTGGATTCAGGTGAGTATAAATCCAGATACTGCTCTTCTTAATGAGACTCGAAGCCTCAAAGAAATCCTTTGCTGACCTGCAGTGGCCCTTTGAGGTGAGGCAGAGTAAAGTCCATGTTTTAGGGCCCCTGTTGTGCATGGCAGGTTTTGATTTGGGTCCATCCCTCCTTCCTCTGGGACAGATGGTGAGTTGCTCTCCAATGCTTGATTGAGGAAGCGTTTTTTTCAGTTTTTTTGTTTTCTACCCACTCTAAGCTTGTCATAGAAGCTTGTAAAAGTGCAGGACTTCCTACGGTCATTTAAAGACATGCCACGGATTGTCATCAACTGAGTCACCTAAACACTCCCTGACATACCAGACAAAGTACCTATGTCTGTTTTATGGTTAGCGTTCAGTTCACAATGAATGAAATTGTGTTTATGCTCCTGACGAGGAGGAAATTAATGGAGGAAAATGGGGTCTGGTTTTTATGGATTGTTCACAGGACAGAAAAGATTCACATAAAATAACATATTTCCCATTCTTCTAATTTCATAAAGGGAATTTGCTAAATGAGGTTGAAGCAGTTGACCTACTGTACCTGTACTGTCTACTGACCTACTGTATCTGCACATACACAGTGTAGATTATCTTCCGTCAACTGTTCTTTGACGCCCTCAGCTGGCTACAAGTGGTACCACAACATTATAAATAGATCTGATTCTTTATTATTAAACAAAGTCAAAATAAACCAACAGTTTTGAACACACTGCAAGAAACTATCTATTAAGAGCATGAATGGTAGCTGGACATGTAAGTAACAAATACAAACTGCTGGGGATTTAACCTGCAGAATGTTTTTGCCTATAAACGCATTAAGGCTATTGTGTTAATTTACTTTGTCTGTTTCTCAGTGAGGAATGTTTACAGTTATAACATGTTCATAACTGATGAACAAGTTATAACTCTCAAAGCAATATTAAGAGCAAACATGTACATTGTACAGTGTAATTAAAAGTGGAGAAACATGAAACTATAGAATTAGAGAGACTTGGAGACACCTAGACATGTTTTCACACAATGTATTGGGTTATTAATAGTTGCCATGGTACCCACATCCTCTCTCCCCAGTCCTTTGTCAGAGCCTACTGTGATTTAGGGCAGTATATAAACCCTACTGGGCCGGCCCTCTGTCCTTCTCTGGCTGCTGTTATTGTTCCTAGAGCACAGGCCACAGTGTTTGGCTGCTCCAGCTGAGGAGAGAGCACCTACTGGGCTTTTCCCATGACGACGAGAGCCGCTCCGCTCGGCCCAGTCAGCAGGCAGTGGATGAGGGCCCTGAGCTGCTCCCACCTCCACTCGCTCCCCTTCCCCGAGGCCTCCCGAGTCCCCCTCCTCCTCCTTTTGGGTTCCCTAAAGTCGTGATCTGGCCCGTAAATTAGTACTCGGAAAAAAATAGGTTCTGCAAGATGAAACTCGGTTTCTGTGTGTATCAGCACACGACTCAGGGGAGACAAGAGAGAAGAAGCAGGCAGTAAATCCATTGGAGTCCACTGATAGCGCCTGTTTGCACAGCCACTGCCGCTTCCTTTGATCAAATGGCTGGGGGAGCGGGGGGTCGTGTGGCGCTGCCGAAGGTCAGCTATATATTACACTCCTAAAAGTGATTACTGAAATTCTTAAGTGAAACCATTCTGCTGCCAGGGTGTGCTCTAATCCCCTGCAGCGTTGTCTGGGCCGGGGCTGGGGCCTCTCTGTGGATCTGCGCGCCCCAGCACTCCTTTTCCTCTTCCCCACTTGTGTTTTCTATCATCGGAGCAGGCCTATAAGAGCCCCTACATGGAAACATGGCCTATCCAGTTGCAATATCAACTGCGAGGGCTCGGAGGAGGAGAGAGAGAGGGAGAGGGAGCGGGGTAGAGGAAAGGTAGTGTCAGGAAACAGAAATATGCACACACTTCAAAGGCTCGGGCAGCAAATTAAGGGTTAGGGATTGGACACGACAGTAAGTGGCCTTTACATCAGAAACAGGGTAAACAATGTCTGGATTGTGTTTCGCTTCTTTCCTCTGTGTTGTTGCATAGAGACCCCCCTGCTCTCCATCTGCACGCTGGCTGTGCTGTAGGTAGAGCACTAACACAACAAGTTTTCTTTTTTCCTTTCTTTTTTTTTTTTACATTGAGCAAATCATTTCAATCGAGCCATGATGAAATGTTTCGTATCTGAGCCTCCGATGTGTGTAAATGACTGGAAAGTCCGACACAAATTTGATGAATGGATGGATTGAGCGTGTCATAAAGCCTCTGTTCAAATTCCACATTTACGACTGGTAGCTAGTCCTCGCCACAACGTTTCACTGCATCAAATTAATTACAGCAACTTATAAAACAACTGTGTTGCTTTTAAGCATGATACAAACAAGCATCAGGAGAGAAAGCCGTGTGTGTGTGTGTGTGTGTGTGTGTGCGTGGCATGCTTTCTATACTGCAGCAGCATCACAGTTGAGACCGAGCCAGCAAACATGATCTAAACAAGAATTATGTGAAGTCATGCTCTATGAAACTTTATACACATTTGCTGATCATTACCTAAGATTACTTTGTGTTAACTTTGGCAGACCCGCTCTTGGCTCTCGGATTGAAAAAGGGATGATGTATTTCCTCTTATTTATTATTTGCACTGGGCTACTGCGAGGAAAAGAAAAAAACAAGTGTGAGTGGTATGCCTACGACCGGTGCGTCGATGCCAGGAATAACAGAATGAAACTTGCTCCTCGGCCTCATTAGTGTGTAGAAAACAGTTCCCGGGAGACACAACAGAGCGTAAATACATTTAAAACTCTTTACGCTGCAGGACGCTACGTGCCAACTTCTCCCCTTTTCTGCTTTTTTCTTCTCTCCTCCCTTCTCGAAATGAGAATGTAAACGGCATCGAGCGCTGCAAGTGTGTTGGCTTCAAAAGAGTCGCAACCCCATGTTGCACGTCTCATAAATTCTGGTGAGGGAATTCAAAGAGAAATTTATCGAGCATGGCATTCACACATGTTGACAGTAAAGAGGGCCAACTGCACACCGGGTCTTGGGAATTTGTAGGGAGCACATGGCCCCCATTTTTTGCTTTGAAACCCCCTCTTTGACCCTTGTCTGCTTACGCAATGCCTTTGCCCTTTCCATCATCAGAAAAGATAGGTAAAGATATATGGAACCTAAAAGCCCAAAGCTGTGTCCTATAAATAAGAAATGTCAGATACACAGTTTTAAACACACAGATGTTTATCTATGCATGTCCTCTGACTTGAGGTCAGTATTTCATGGACACTTCTGAAGCACCCGAAGCAGGTGCACTGCGATCCCAAATAAGGCAATGTGCTATAACATCATCATTACTCAACATTTGTTTATTATATGAACATGTCCCTGCCATGTGTTTCCACCCTGTGCCGCCTTTTCTTCACTTGTTTGTACAGTAAGGGAGGCGTTTATGGTCTTTGGATGTTGCCAATTTCACTGGAGAGAGGCCTGCGGAGCGCCGATGGGACTCAGAATACAGGACCACACTTTTGGCTCCTTTCGCATATTGACACAGCTGCTATCACGCCGCAATGATCTGATTCCAGGGGTGGTGAAACTATCTGCGCACACTTACACACACGCACGGACATTAAGCACATGAAGACGAACAAGATGCCTGTCTTTTCCTTTTCAGTGTCATTAAGTGCTACTCAGACACAGCTTAATATTGACTTTTGGTGGAATTGTGGTGCTTTCACATTTTGTTGTTGCAGTTCTTGGTGGTTCACTCAGAGGCTGCCTCACAGGACGCTGCAGCGAGTGCTTCCTCGCTATCTGCTGCTGCTGTGATCAACAAAGCAAAGGTCATTTAGGTTCATTTCAGTTTCCCCCTGCCACCCCCAAGATGTACAAGCCCGTACAACCATGAACAAAAAGAGCAGGGTAATTGGATTTTTTAGAATAACATTTTACTTTTATTTGCACAACCCTTAATTTTACCCCATATGTCACCAGTATGGGAGATAGAAAGTCAAGCAAAACTCTGAGTGACTATTGCCAGACCCTTAAAATATGACACAGAACAGCATGTACACACATTTCAAAGAAATTTACTGGACTATTTTACAGGTTTTTCTTAGATTTTTTTCTAAATTAAGTGTAAATTTCATAAAATAACATAAGTTGCTTTAATTAAACATTTTATTTATAAAAATGAACAGGAGTACTATGTAAAAATACAAAAAACATACACATCCTGTTGCTGCATGCCTAAAAATCCCAAACTGTACAAATATCTTGGGAGAAAGTAGCAAAGTAAAGATTTTGAGATGTTTGTATATAAACCACCAGTGTTGTGCCAGTTCACACTTAAAAGGTTCAAAGTTCAGTTCATACAGAAGAAAATAACATTTTTAACCAAGTTCACTGTTTTCAAAAAGTTCATGTTCATTTGTTCCTTTTTTTTATTGGGATGGTTCTGATTTAGATGACAAACTTACGATCATGTATTTAGTTATCAATCGATGGTGTGGGATCATGAATCTGGATCCTCCAGTCACATTAACACTGAGTCCTGACTGTGAGCATCACGTCTCCTGTTGTACTGAGCACAAAATGTTAAAGAGTAATTTTTCATTATGTATAAATGCAGTCTCATAAACTCTGGAGCGAATCAAACAGACACTAAGTAAACGTCGTGAACTGATCAGATCCTAATAACTTGTGATGAGTGTTTATTAGTTAAAGTGAGTACAGGTCAGCAGGAGAGTGGAGGGAGGACACAGGGAACTCCAGCACGATACAAACCGACCTTCTGATCATTGCAGCTGTGGGCTGTAGTGGAAAAAAGTTTGTTGCCACTGTTCTTCAACAAAGTAACTTACCAGTCTGAGGAGTCTGGGAGCACACACACACATTTTTACTCACTCCTGGTATTTCACATGATGGCCTATACAGTGATGATTTAAAAAGTCTCAACTCTCGCTGGAGTTAGCGACGCTCATGTTCATCTTTTGTAAACTGATTCGTTCACTTCAGCGTTCACTAAGAATATGAACGCCGTTCACATACACTAGATTTTAGGCAGACCTAGCTAAACACAAATGGAGTCTAACACAGAAGTTCTGAACTAAACAGAAATGTGGAAAAATTGACGATGAATCAACCTGACAACAAACAGCAGAAGAAGGCATCTGTGATAGGTTTAGTCATCCACAGCGACAGCAACATCAAGACCAAGGAACAAGAGAGGCTCCAAACATAGAAAGAGGAGCTAAGGAAGATGTAGCCAACAGTGTTGATTAACTTTGGTTGGTTGAATTTCAGTGTGGTCAGAAGTTTTGTGTATTTTGTGAAAGTAAAAAGGGTAAATATTTATTAACCCTAGTGACTCTAATACACCAGGGTGGAGATAAATAGCCATTAGTGCTATAGACATTTATTAATTCTGTGGTGGCATACAATAACCATAGAATCACACAGACTCTGCTCTGCTCCATATGAACCACTCCTGAATTATCCACTACACCAGATTATATTAATACAACCATGTGCGGAGTCATCTGGTTACTGTAAAGCTCCTCGGCGAAGCTGCACAGGTCCTGAGTGATGGAGAAAAGCTGAGAACGGAGAGTGAGAAAGTAAATAAAAATCTGTAGGATAATAAATTGCATCATTGGTAATTCTATCCAGTGCTGGTTTGCGGTGAGCTGCAGTGCAGAACCTCCTTTATATGCGGGGGCCCAGAGAGATCTGCTGATAACATGGGGATTGATGTAGGCCATTAAGGGAGCGTGTGTGCAGGGCTGGAGGGGTGCGTTACATCTGGCCTCCGCAACAGCACTGTATATCAGCATGTTGTCACCTGGGCTGATGTCACAGCAGGTCCTTCGGCTAAGAAAACACACACTCTGTCTTGGGCGGGTGACCAGCACCAACTCACTCACTACCCACTAATGTGCTGCTCGTGCCGAAGGGGGCATGCTGCCTTGGGTTCGTGGCCTCTGCAAACGTAATCCATAACCAGTTAGGCATTGTGTGTGAGTAACTATAGAGATCTATCAACAAAACTAAATGATGTGGTTTAGCATGTGGACGGAATAAAGTGAAACAAAGATTCCTTAAGGATCAAACATCCCCGTAATATAGTCCCGCATTAATTTACCTGAACTGAAGTTGCATGACGTAAAAATGAGGAGAAATTTGAATTTAACTTTGTCAGACATGTCACGGTCAATGTAGCTTATGTTTTTTGGACTTGTCAAATTACTGACTCTCACTGGAACACTTGCGTGCACTTGTTCATTTCACACACCACACACACCACACACCAAAGATCTTGAGACCACCCAACAACCAGTTTTGGTGAATGCAAATTGTCCTCTGGTGCCTCCACCTCTCCCTGTGAACAATCACTCTTGTTTACAATTATCAAAAGGAACAAAAACGATGTTTAGGAGTCATTTTATGCTTTGTGAATGTGAAAATAATACTTATCAGTACAAGTTCACCTCTGATACATTACTTACTACTACTACTACTTACTAGGATTAATCATTTATATTACTTCTGATCTGCAAAGATTACTCAAAAACACACACCCACCCACATAGAGTTGTGTCTCAATGTCTTCAGAGGAAATTACACTCACTTATAAATTTACAATTATTTCCTGGAGACTTACCTTCTTCTAACTTCTTAACCTAATCTCATATAAACAGTGTGTGTGTGAATCTACAGAATCTGCAGGCGAGGGACAAGATTCTGGTTTGACCAATCACATCTAAGCAGGCTTTGGTTGTCTGCAGTTTAACAGACTATCGGCAATCAGATTTTGAATTAATCAAAATTGATATGCAGATAGCTGTTAGAGATTAGCCATAATGTTGTCTGGACCTAAAACATCTACACAAAGTGTTTGTGTGAAGAAACATTCGACTTGTGTCTCGTCTCTCTACTCCACCTTTGCAGATGTTTTATTTAGCTAAACACGTTGCTCAAACAAATTCTCACCTTTGGTGGTACCATGCATTGTTTGCACCAGCAGTAATCCCTCCCTTTTATCACACTTGGCAGTAATTCTATGACAAATGGCTAGATGGTCAGTTCCAGCACAGACAAGAGAGAAATACTTTGTTCCATTATCCTGTGCCATATCAGTGATCCCTTCTGCGACCGTTCCAAGAGACTTAAGAACTCTTTCACTTTAGTTGCACAGCTCCACAGCAGCAACAACACAGCCGTTCACATATTCTCTCTCTGAATACGATTTCTCGTCTTAGATATCAGCTGACTCAACACAAAACTTACCTGCAGAACATTGTTGCTGCCAGAATGCATCTTGTGATATAAATTGCTTGTAGACAACCATAGCTCCACGGAAGAGGATTTATTTTAATCCAAGATGATTTGTTTAGCTGCATGTAGTAATGTTTGAGATTATTCTTTTTCATCATTGCAACCATATTCCTGCAAACTAGGCCCACTGGTATGTCTACCACTTTTTAAGGAAAGCACAACAATATGTATCTACTTTTCTCCTCACAGCCGCCATGATGCTTGTCATCAATGACACACAGCAGCTACATGTGTTTTCTTCCCTCTGACTTTGACCTGACAGCAAACGGCCTGAAGGGACCACCCTGAAGCACATGTCTCCTTTTTAATGTTATTTTATCCAAGGAAATTTATAGCTGTCATGAGGTATATTTTTGTATTTCTGAGTTGCTTTTTTAATTTTTAGGAATTGTCTTGTAAGAAGGCTGTTCCGTACATCTAACCTAATTCTAACCTTAAAACTCAATAATCATAACATACATTACCTCAAAGCACTTAATATGGTAAAGGCCAATACCTTACACAATTATAAAACATATACAAACATATAAAACATGTCTCCAAAATAAACTTTAATAGTTTACATTATGGTGACTTGCTTTCTGTCCCTAAAATGAAGATAAGTCACCATCATAAGCCTATATGAACAGACTGTGGTCCCCACAACATGAGTAATACCAAGACCAAGCACTCAGTCACACACACTCACACAAAATCCAGTATAATGTAATAGAATGACACAACACACATGGGGCTATTTCGGGCCCAGTGTGGTATTGCTACTTTAACCTAAGTGAAGGATCAGAGTACATATTGCACTGCTGGAAACAAGATGTTGCTGGACATACTGTAGGTATCATGTTAAACACTTAAACGTTTTAAGGTCAGTAAGTGTTCACTGCATAGACTAAATTCAATAAAAATGCCCTTTCAATAAAAATGCCTATTAAATATAAAAACCACTAACGGGGACAAGAAATCCAGAATCCAGAAAAACTAAAATGCTCTTCAAATACATTATCGTACATCTGCACAGCTGCAGCTGTTTCAATTTTTTCTATACAGGACAAGGTCAAATACTTCACCTCATGTCTCCTTTATCACCTCATCTTATCCTGACACCCTTGTTAGGAAATAAATCACTTTGTCCTCTCAAATCCAACAAATCAAAAACTTTATTTCTCATATACAAAGGTCATCTGAATGTGCAAGGTAAGTGCAGTTACAAACATGTGATAACTGTAGTCACAGAAAAAACACACACTCCAAAATAGCCAAGTGTGTGTCAGTACTGTAATGTCGCTGAAAATTCAAGTAAATCTATTAATTCAAAGTAAAGGCAAGTGGTCTGATTAAAATGTCAAATGGTAAAAATCTGAATTATGTGGCGTGCTGAGCTAAAAAGGCTCTTATTCTATGGAGAAGCTCCTTCTTGACGCTGTCTGGCACCAAGGCTGCAAGAAAAAAAGAAATCAGTGACTAGGACTCATTCTTTGGCACAAACACAGAACAAAGTGTGGTACTGCAACGCTTCTGTGTCTAAGCCATAGACTGTTTATAAAGATGGACGACACATCTCCACTTTCTCCTGTTGTGCAGAAATGGAGCTAAAATGTCCAGGATACGAACTCTGCAACCCTGCGCTTCATTTAGAGTCAGCGCAGTAGTGATCGTGGTGTGGAGCTGCAATATCACGGTCCCACCAATACAGGCACTCTACCAATCACAAGTCAGTCTCAGCTGTCAATCATGATGTTTCATAGCATTTCAGTTTTTATGAATTTCCAAAACACTAAACCCCATTTTCTCAACAAAACTGTCAGCAGTTGGAAACAGTTTTAACACTGCTCACCTGGTTAGACACATTTTGCACATTCTCATTCACTACACACATTTAGCAGTGTGGTGCACTTTGACCCAGGACGACACACTAAAGCTCCAAAGGTTAAACACAACTGACACCCTGTTGTCATCGTTAACACTCTGAGACTCAAAGTGTCCAATCATGTTCGGACCACACACTGACTGTCTTCTAACATTTCTGGATGGTCTACATCAGTGGTTGCCAACCCGTCGATCGCGATCTACCGGTCGACCTCTAAAACCTTCACCGTCGATCGCTGTGACTCTCTGGACTCACAGATCAGTTGTGTGTCGGTTGCCTGTTGTTAGCACGCGCTGTGTGTTCGCTACTAGCTGCAGGTTTATCTCCTGCATTTTCCTTCAATACAAGTTGGATTATGTCTAAAGTAAATGTCAGGACTCTACGGTATGAAGACGTGCATCTTCCGGTCTGTCGATAACGATCAAAGCCCCGTTGGAACAAATGGATGGTGTGCTTTTACTTTGAAAGGGGTTTGGGAAGTGTTGTAAATACATTTGTGACATAGACAGATAAACATTGGTTCACTGCAGAATAAACAGAGAAAATGATCCTTCACCTGAGTTTTAATGTTTATCTGTTGAATTTATGTCACAAAAATATATACGGTTGCAACACTTTCTGCACTTTCATAACTGCCTTTCTTTGTGTATATTTATGCTCGTACATTTAGCCTTTAACAGAAATTGCAAAAAATTATAAATATGACCCTCTAAGTGTTTTTTTTGGTAGATATTAGGGTGGGCTTACGTTTTGAATGAAAAAGTGATCTTGGGCTCTGAAAGGTTGGTGACCACTGGTCTGCATGATGCTTTGCTCAGACATGAGCAGGCAGAGCAACTTGTTTATGTTGTCATTCGGGACGTCTGTTCAAAAAATATTTGAATGGTTTATTAATAACCTGCATTTTCTTTATGTTTGCCTTCCACCATACTCTTCCTTCCTAAACCTTTCTCAGCACGACAGTGGAGAGTGTATGACTGAAACCCCGATACGCAGGAAAATCTCCTCAGGTCAATGCAGCGTCTTGAATCTATTCAAGACTGGATTCTGCCGAGCAAAGGATTCACCTGTTTCTTAACAAGGGAGAGGATTGCCTGTGCTGAAGTTCTGTGGTCTAACCCGGCTTAGAGGCATGATGCTGATTTTGTTTTAGCTGCAGGTTTTCTTGTTTACATTTAAGTTTTCATAAGTGCAGAAATGTGCAAAAATAGTGTTTTGCATTATTTATGTAATGTGTAATGATTGATAGGTAATTTGATTTGTATGTTATCTGACAACTGTATGTTAGATAAAATAGTTTTGAATCGGTTGTTTGATTTTTGCAAGACAAGTCAAAGGTTTAATGTGTGTAGCTTTAATTGTGGAGTTTGTGTTTACTGTTTTGAGAAGAAGAGAGGACTTTTCAGGAAATGCATTTTAACAGGGTGCGATTGAGAGGATTTGGCTTCACTTTTTGGGGAACTGTTGTACCTTTAATTCTTTATACTAATACAAGCTGCGGTTACCTCTTCCTTTAGGAGTTATCTCTACCATCAGGTCCTCCACAGTGACATGCTCCAAGCCCTTCTCTTTGATCACTTCTGCAAAATATATGTAGAAGAGAATGTAACAATGTTTAAAAATCACTATGAAAACACTGGGTCAACAGCACAAGAGAGAAAAACCAGAAAGTAAAAGTAAAATGTGAATATATAAATGAATATGTCCTTTTAGATAGGTTTAAAGAACTGTGAAAACTCAGGAAGAACATGAACCTTGTGTTTTAACAACAGTACTGAAGGTTTACCTTTGCAGTGAGCCTTCATCTGGTCCTTCCACCCACACTCAGTGAGCTTAGCTCTCAGTAACTCCTTCAGTCTGTCGATAAGATGCAGGGACATATGAGAACATGGCAGCACAGGCACATCTCTGCCCTCTGCCATATCATCTATCAATAAAAACATAAAAGTGCCTCTCTCCGGTATGATTCCAATATCAGTACACACACCAGGGGTTTCAGCCGAAGGCCGGAATTTTTCAGCACTGATCATTTTTTTTACGTTTTCAATGTTTATTATATTTAAAATTAAAAGGGATTTTTGTCTTGAATTTATCACATGATCCTAATTTCTTACATGATTAGTAAGTGAAGGACTGTGGCTCATGTTAATGCATATTTGTCAAAAAACATGACTCCAAATGTGTGTTCCGGGTCCTTCAATGATACTAGTTTTTTACTGAAACTGTTATTCACATAATAAACAGTTGACTATTTCATTTGAAACTGTCACAAATAGCCATTCAACTTTGTTTCAATTAAAGCTCCTACAAGGAACTTTTCATTTTCATTGATTTTGGCGCCTCTGTGGACACAAGTGGTAGTGTTTCCACGGTAACATGTAAAAGACACATGTAGCAAGTTCAGGACACACACCAAGAAAACACCACGACACCGCAGCTCTCTTTGGATTGTTTTTACTATAACGAGTTTTACTGTAATCAGTTTACATCCTCTTCTCAGAGCATTGCCTCCCTCAGCTCCAAATGCAGACTGACATTCCTTGGCACACGTACCAAAGTGACCAGGGGACAAGGTGGATTAAATATATCCATCCCCCCTCTTATTGTGGACAAATGGAACATCCCACCTGAGACAATACCAAGTAAGTCACTCAATGTATAGAGGCTTAAAGTTGGCTGGAATATCAAACCACACCATTACACACAGCTGTTTGCGGGATGCATAGGGATTGTAGTTGTTATTCTGATGTCATTCTTCTTGTTTGTAAGAGACGTGGAGTTGGTGAGGAACTGACTGGAGTGCTGGTCTGTACGGGTTAGCCTTTAGCCTAGCGAGGAACCCCCACCTCCTGTTTCCTCTCCCTCTGCCTGAACACAGGCTTTTCCAGGCTTTTCCAGCCTGACTGCTGTATATCACTACTCTGACCTGAGACTAATCCGTCCCGACCAGAGACATTGAGAATAGTTTATAGAAAAATTCGAGTTTCTCCCTAATTGCTGTTGTAGGTCAGAAAGAGGGAGCAACATTAAAATAAGAGCGTTTCATAACCAGTTAAAAACTCCTTGTAGGGGCTTTAAACGACATGGATGATATTATTTTTCAAGTGCTCCACATTTCTCATTCAGGTGACAGGCTGAACTTCTGATATCCCCCCCTCAGGAAGGACACGGAGCCTAAAATTATGACTTTACTCTCATAATATTGCGACTTTATTATTGCAAAAGTACGTCTTTATTCTTTGAAATATAGATTTGTTTTCTCTCCTAAGATCACAACCTCTTTTCTGGCTAAGACTTTTTTCTTGTTATATAAATCTCCAGACCTCAGATTTTATTTCCCTTTGAGGGACCCCAATGTCATTAAATCCATGTGAAATAACAGAAACTAGTCAAAGTGTTGACTCTATTTAAGACTTCCAGCAGCTCACTTGTTGAACAGCTCTTTGTCATTGTATGTCTCACCTCTCTCGTTCGCCCATCTCTGTCAGCTTCTGGTTTACTGAGGCTTTCATTCTGGACTCTTTGCTCATGGTCTGTCACCTGCACGCACACACACACACGCACCATAAACAACACCAAATGTTTACGCCACGTGAAAACCCGTCTTTAACTCGTTGAGCAGCAGTGTCCTCCGTGCTAACATGCTAAGCTACAGTCTCAGTATGAACTTACACCTCTCAGCGTTGCACCACACGTCACGCACTCACTGCGTCGTACACGAAAAACAACTTCACTGGAAGTTGTCGTTAAGTGCCGATGACGACAAAGCACCGCATGACGTCACTACACGCGACTTATTGAAGTTGCGGGCAAAGTTTCTGAATGAACTGACCTCGACGTGTCGTCACCGACAGCAGAGCTGCTGATCTGACTGAGCTCACCGTCACAGATTAGGTTCCGGGGGGAAACACTGCTGTGTCCAATAGTTCCTATAGTCGTCTTGCATGCAATACTCTGATCAGCCACACAGCGGCGGTGTTGATGAATAAATGGAGCCTGATCGGTCAGTCCTGTAGCACTTTGATCTCTATCCTCCTTAATATTTCAAAACCCCAATGTAAAAGGTAAAAAAAAAATTATCTTAAGCAACATCACAACTTCACGCAAAAAGTAAATGGTAAATGGTTTTGTATTTATATAGCGCTTTTCTAGTCTTGATGACCACTCAAAGCTCTTTACAGTACAGTTTTACATTCACCCATTCACACACACATTCATACAGTGCATCTATTAGCAGCACTTTGTTGTTCTATGAGGGGCAATTCGGGGTTCAGCATCTTGCCCAAGGACACTTCGGCATGCAGATGGGGAAGACTGGGGATCGAACTGCCGACCTTCAGGTTGGAGAACGACCGCTCTACCCCTCAGCCACAGCCGCCAAATGAATAATCAAATGAATAAATGATTAATTTGATGTAAGGTTAAAATGATTAAAATCTGATGTGTAACAGGAAAAAGGTATAATAGATTACGGAAATGTTATAAGCATTAGTTCACATTTTTATATTGTACTACATTATTATAACACTGCATATATATAGGTTGTGATATTACAAGATATAATACTACAATTTCAAAGAATAAAGCTGTATTTTACAATAATAAAGTCACAATATTATGAGAACAAAGGCATCATTTGAGGCTCTGTGTCATTACAGAGGGGGCTTATCAGACGTTCAGCCTGTCACTTGAGTTAAAATGATATATGTGGTATAAAAAGAGAGGCAAGATGATTAACCTACCCAAAGGCAACAGGACAGCTACAAATACCTCGGGATTCCACAGGCAGATTGAAACCATGAGGAGGCCGCAAGGAAATCAGCCACAGCCAAATACCTACACAGGGTAAGGCCAGTCGTGAAAAGTCTGCTGAATGGAAAGAATAAGGTCCCAGCCATCAACACATATGCACTGCCACTCATCAGATACCCAGCGGATGTAATAACCCGGCCAAATGAGGAGATAGAGGCTACTGATATCAAGATAAGGAAGCTCCTCACTATGCAAGTCCAGCACGCTGAGGCTGTACACTGAGTGAAAGGAGAGAGGCCGAGGACCAGTGAGCGTCAAAACCACTATCCAGGATGAGGCCATGAAAATCTATAGGGCTACATCAGGAAGATGGCCCCAAGTGATGAGCTGCTAAGTGAATACCTCAGACAGCAGAAACCAAATGATGAGGAGGAGGAGGAGGAGGAGGAGGAGGAATAGGAACCATCATGGAAGGACAAGCCCCTGAACAGCATGTGCCTCTGACAAATAGAGGAAGTGGCTGATATCAAGAAATCCTACCAGTGGCTGAAAAAGGCTGGTCTGACAGAGGCACTAATCATGGCAGCACAAGAACAGGCCCTATAAGCACAATATCCATAGAGGCCAGGGTCTACCACAGCAGACACGACAAGGTGCTGCAGGTTTTGCAAAGACGCCCCTGAGACAGTCCAGCACATAGTAGCAGGGTGTAAGATGCAGGCGGGGAAAGCGTACACTGAGAGGCATAACCAAGTGCCTGGTAGTGTACAGGAACATCTGTGCCAGGTGTGGATTAGAGGGAACCCAAGTCCCGATGGGACCTAACACCACAGGTGGTTGAGAACAACAGAGCTGAGATCCTGTGGGAGTTCGGATTCCTGACGACGACTGCTGGTTAACCAACCGGACATAGTGGACAAGATTAAGAAGTACCCAGGGCTGAAAGAACAGCTAGAACAGATGTGGAAGGTGAAATGCAATGTGATCCCTGTGATAGTAGGAGCATTAGGGGCTGTAACCACCAAGCATGGGAGGGTGGCTCCAGCAGATACAGGTACAACATCTGAAGTCTCTGTCCAGAAGAGCACATTCCTAGGACCAGCTAAAATACTGGGCAGAAGCCTCAAACTCCCAGGCCTCTGGTAGAGGACTCGAGCTTAATAAAGACATACCACCCATATCCTATGTGTGGGGTGCAAACATTTTTTATATATACACATATATAATTTAATGTCGGCACTTAATATTTATTGAGTGTTTTGTACTGTGTTTATTCAAATAGTTCTCACTGCGTTTGGCATCCAGTGTTTGGAGTTTGGTGTCATGGCATCATGGCGCAGAGTCACGAGAGAGACGAGAGCGCCCTGCGTCTGTGTTGTTGTGAAGAGAGCTACATTCAACATTTTTGTAGTCATGGGTTCATCAGGTGGGTGGAGTTGTGTCTATTTATTTATTTTTCACAAGTAAACACACAAATAACATCATTTCTGGCTAAATGTGTGGTTGCTTTAGTTGAAAAACCGTTAAGAACCTTTTTCAGTGGTGAATGTTTTTTTCAGTAGGTAACAGTGTTTACAGTTGCTTTTACACTGACTTATTCTTGTGTTGGTTTGAAGTCGGGTTGAATGAAATGCTGTTTACTTTGTTTCTAAATGCAGTGTGGTACCAGGCCTCACACAAGTACCACATGTACCATTTGTGTGAGAGGCTCTCAGAGCTGCTGGCGAACATGCTCAAGTAGGAGACCTCAGAAAGAATAACAGGGATGTCAGCCTCTGCTGCTCTGGAGCATCCCCTCCCTGTCGTAAACCTGCCGATGACCTTCCAGGGCCCCATCATTCATAAGGGTGTCTGAGTTGACCTAAAATATTAATTATGTGCTTGGTGCTTGTCACCTTTTAGGTTTACTTTTACTTATTTTTGCTGTTTGTTTATTGTAAGACAAAACATTGAACATTAGTGGGACGGTACAAAGAAACAAAACTATTACAATGCCAATTACAAGGCAAATACACAAGGAAGACAAATATAAAAGAAAAAAAGAGAGATAAGGACCATAGATTGTCTAATGTAATTTGGTGTTTGTTTATACAGTATACGTGTGTGTGTATGTCTGTGTGTCTGTGCATTCCACAGTGTCAGTCTGGAAAGAAGTGTCCATAAGGTGGAGGGGGGATAGAGAGAAGAGGTGGTGGTTGTGGGTAAGTATGAGCTGACAGAGGCCTCCCCGTTCCCAAAGTCTTCACCTCTGTTTCAAATGGATGCAAGAAGTGAATAATGTTAAGTTTTTCTTCTCCATCCAGTCAACATCGAAACAGCACAGAGTCGTGAGCTGCACACATGTCAAGCTGTTTAAATTAAGAAAAAATATAACTAAAACTAAACTATTCATATCTTAATGAGTAAATAAAATCTAGAGAGACCGAGAGAATCGGAGAGAGAGTGAAGGGCCAAGTGCATGATGGGAGTTCCCCCAGCAGTGTAGCCCTATAGCAGCTTAACTAAGGGAAGGTTCAGGACTCACCTGATCCTGCTCTAACTATAGGCTTTATCAAAAAGGAACGTTTTAAGTCTATCCTTAAATGTAGAGATGGTGTCGGCCTCCCGAACCCAGAGTGGGAGCAGGTTCCACAGGAGAGGAGCCTGGTAGCTGAAGGCTCTACCTCCCATTCCACTCTTGAGCCGTTTTCAGACATGACCTCCGGAGAAAGTTTACACAACTGGATCAGGACTTTCTCTGGAGTTCGCCTTCCACACATGCACAGCACAACAGGGAGATTTTCTCATCAGACACAGAAAACTCTGGAGCGTTGAGCATGCACGAGGCAGGACGAAAAGTATTAAATCCTCTGCAAAGATCACATGTTTTTACTTAGAGCACATTGACAGGGGCTACGGCCATTATCACCAAAAGCTCTCTTGATGTCTTCATTGGCGTCTCCTACGTGAATGGCATCACTTTTTTTTCACTCCAAATCTCCTGCTGTGCTCTCACATCAGCTCCTTCGGATATTCTGCTTACTTTTTACAAGGGGACTGGCTGGAGAAAGTCTGCAGAAACTCTCAGTCGGAGAATTGCATTCACACACAGAGCCCCTAACGGGAACAGTCTGGAGGATGTCAGGAGTGCATGTCTGAAAGCAGCTTTACAGAGTGAGTCTGTATATATGGAGCACAGCGATCTGCTGGGCAAATAAAGGCCTACGAGTTTCTCAATGTACGATGGGGATTGGCCATTAAGGGCTTTGTGTGTGAGGTGCAGGATTTTTACAGGGCGACAATGCACATGGTGAAATTCCTGCTTCTCCAGATCAAACAGCATCCACAGTCCTTTGTGATACACAGCAGTCCAACATCCTTGTTCTTCGTTCCTGCTGTCCTGACTGTGTGGTGTTAATCATTGTCTTTCATAATTTGCCACACACAATGCCTGATTTCACATTCAGAAATTGTGCTGGATCAACTAAAGCACTTAAAATGGAGGCCTGTGGCAGCACTGAGTGGTTCCACAGTTTCATGTGATTTTTGTGAAAGACTGTGATGAGCGTTTTGAGCCTCATGCAGGGGAAAGTCTTCACAGCAGATCCTGGAGCAGCTTTTGATGGAAGACGGATACATTAAAAACCTGCTGGAGTCCAGAAGAGACCTGAATGCCAGAACTTGTTTAAGCAAACCTATCGCTGCACAGGAATAATGAAAAAATACAATGTTAAGATCCTGGAAAATACATAAATACATTCAGAGTCCCCAGGGGATGAAGCCTATATGTTGGTGAAACTCTGACTGTTCCTCTCGTGCCACCACACAGTTCAAATTTTATTTCTCATTTGAAATGTCTCAACAAATCTTTGATGTGGTGATTTGGCAGTGTCAAAGTTGGTGGGCACTTCCCCAGAGGGCGATGAAGGAGAGAATTTCAATCCCCTGACTTTTCCACTTGGGCCATCACCTGGTTCAAAGTGTAGGCCTTATGATGTTCCCATGAGCCTCAGCTGGAAGAGGAGGTCCAGGAGGTCAACAGTGAAGGAGCTCTGAGGCAAAGACCCAGATTTGATCATTGACACTGAGAATTCTCTATTTACAGTTAACTCTTAGGATTCTGTGTTCAAGATTACTTTTGATTTATGATAAAAATACAAGTATCTATTGATTCTGTCAAAATTTTCAATTTGCAGTAGGGATATGTGGTGACTCTGATAAAGACTGTGAGGACTTTGAGATCAGGACTTATTGATCTAACCCACATTTTATTACTCTTTCACTCAAATTCCTGCTCTCACGCTGAAACTGAAACACCATGCCCTTGTGTAAAGTCAGGAAAAAGACTTTAGAAGGATGATATGATCATTGTCTCTGGAAATTTTTTTGACGTGAACACTTGTTGCTGTTGCTCGCTTTTAATTATTAGCCTTTGACAAATTGTCTTTCATTTAGTAATGAAGTGATTATTTCAAGGAAGCTTTTTTAAGGGAACAATTAAAATAAATGTCCATTCCTTGTTTTTCTCTAACACCATCCAACAGGGCAAATCCTCACACACACTCATTATATTTAACTTTCATCATCATTTGCAATTAGTCCTTCCCTTTTACTAACATGTTCTATATTAACAACCTCGGCAACCCTCTGCCTGTCAAGTCCTCTTGAGTCCTTATGCTTTCTTAAGGTTATCAAAATATTATAGCACACATTTTAGGATAAGTAATTTGTAACTCAAAAACAATGATGACCATCTATATTTCTGTATTTTTAGTTCATGGAATGTGTATAAGTATTGGTTTTTAAAATGGGATAAGAAGGGATGTGATTAAAAATAAGAGGAGAAAAGAAAATCCAAACATTGTGTTCCGCACTGAATGTCATCCTGCGGTGTTTCAGTCCACTGCGCAAATCTCAAGAGATTCTGTCCTACACAATTAATAAGTCAGAACTTTACTGAGTCTGAACAACTCAGATTTTAAAAGGGCCAACACCTTTTTTTTGCCTTATTATGAAAGACCCTGTGACACAGCCACAACTCCTGTTCTGCTCAGTTTCTCCGTTTAATTAACCACTTTACTGACTTTTGGTAGCTTGCATATAAGTTCATAAAGAGTCTCTCTATAACTTTTTATAGAGAGACTCCCTGTCTGTGTAAGGGCGAAATTTAGCGGGGGCTTCCTCTCATTTTCAAGAGGGAAACACCTCCCCCTTGCATCACCTCATGACAGACTGATTGATGCCCTACCTGCTCTGAGAAGAGTAATGGCCTTCCCTGAGACATGACACAGAGAAAACCTGTCCGTCTGTGTGTCTGCAGACTAGCTTAATAACCTGCCTCTCCGCTGTCAGTTGTTGGGTACAGTGTGGAGAAAGTGGAGGGGCAGAGTGTTTTTTTTTATTGCTGCATTTTTACAGCTCAGACACAATCTGAGGTGTTTGTGCCTTTTTTTATTTTAATGGACATGCTCAAGCAGATGTTCCCCCACGGAGAAAGAGGAGGGTCTTGTGCAAGAAGGTGTATGAAGAAGTTCTCTCCGCTCAGAGCTTCTGAGACGCTCTTATCTGCTCTCCCTCCCCCTCTACAGTCGACATAGACTCAGCCTATTACCAGTTATCTTGGCTGGAGCAGCCCTGAGGCAGCTGGGCAGTTAGCGTAGTTAGAGACGTGCTGCACTCTCAGCAAGGCAGCAACTCACAGACGGATGCTCATCTAAACGATTTTTTACAATTGGGTAACCATAAACCGCAAGATATGGCCCAGTGGTGGTGTTTGTCATGGACACAGCATGAGGTTCTCCACTTTGCTGCATGTGAAGCTGTAATTATCTTCCCCCTGAAAGAAGTTGGAGAGAGGAACACGCTTCATGAGAGACATAAAGAAAGCATAAAGAGAAAGGAGGATAATCCTGCGACTAAACAGCAGATGAAACTTCAGCGAGCTCTGCCTGTGGCCAGAAGCCCCAGAGACGTATGGCTTGGCCTTCTAGCTGACAGCCATGCCCACCCAAGGAAGTCAATTCAGCCCCTGATGTGCTAATAATAGATATATAGCGTTTCACAATTGACATGGTTAGCAGGGAAAATACTTACAAGAGGCAACAGGAAATGTAGGGGTGGGGCTGCCTTCACCATTAATAACCAGTTTGTAAATTAGCATTTTCATCTAAATCTGACTGCAAAGTCATAATTAGGAGCAGAGCACAAATAAACTGAACTCTGCATTATGGGAAGAAAACAGCACTAGGGACAGAAGATCGGTCCTTTTTTTGTCCATGATGCCATAGTGTCCATGATGTTTTCAGTCACTTTATTTTACAGTGCACTAATAAGATGTATTAAGCCAAACTTTATATCAAAATTAGACATTACTAGAAATAATATGATCTTCTTTAAACACAGTTGTACTCTAATAAGACCTACGTATCAAAACAAAAAATAAAACCCTTTATTCATCAATTAAATAGTTCAACAACAGGATTATTACATTTTAGGTCTAAGATGGCGTAATGCGGTCTCTAATTACAGTGTGGAGCCATTTTCACTAAAATACCTTTTAAAAGTCGTCATGATGCCAAACACATTTATTCTGTGTCTTGGCTGCGTCGCCTCCGTTATCAGCCAAGTTTACTGTTATGGTGATCGTTTCCAATTACCAGATGCTCATTCAGCTTTGCCAAAACTACAAGAAGCAGCGGCTCCCAGAGGATGGCAGTTTACAGCACTCTGTGTCTCCCACTCCCCCACAGGTACTGAACAGACGGCAGTCGTCACAACATCACTAATGGCATGCCATTTCAAGTAAATTGAACATCCTGCCCAATAGAAATATCGACCTTAATCAGTGTTTTTCATATATATTTCGTCCTCTTTGTCACATGGGTGCACGTGTGATGCCTACTAAAGTATTATCACATTTATGTTATATTTTGTTTAAGTTTACTGTTAATAATCATGTTTAAGTGTGTGTATTTTCTTTCGCCTTTTGGAACTATTATCTTTTGTATTATTTTTGAAAGCAAAAACTAAAGTCACGACCAAGATGATTGAGCCATTGCGGCACCTCCCGGTCAGTAAGGGGCAGTGTGAGACCATGGCTGGCCCAAGGGACTGCTACTTTGTAGCGCGAGCTCCGCTGTTTCTTATAGCTGTGAGGAACTCAGCAGAGGCAAGCCACGTCTCCGTGTCTCACTCCACGTCTCCGTGTCTCACTCCACGTCTCCGTCTCTCAAACTCAGTAAACTTACTGCTGTGTGTTGGTTGAAAGTGAGAATTTTGTTTTGTGTTTGAGAGGGAGATGAGTGTGGGAGAGTTTGTGTTGTGTGGATATGAGTGCGGTGCTCACTGAGTGTAGCCGAAATGGCCGAGTGACCTCGTGCACGTAGTTAGCAAACATGCTAGTTTGAGAAAGTTAGCTTGTTAGCTCGATATGAAAAGGCTGGTTTTGAGTGTTTTTGTTCATATTGAATAAGTTCAGTGTTTTTGCATTGTGTGTATAATAGGTTTGAAGTGTACGGGTTCGGGCTGTTGTGCTGTCCTGGGGATACTGTGGTATCATTGTGTGTGCATTTATGATGCAAATATGTCACAATGACAGAGACAGTGTTGAACTGTGTTCGTTTGTGTGTTCTGTGAACATGATCAAATGTGTCTGAATGCGCTCTTCACATTCTATGTCTGTTAAACCACGGTGACACCACCACCTCCCAGGTGTCACCTGTCACTTCAGTCTGACATCCACAACACATCAACTGCATTAGTTTTATTATGTCAGTGAGTTTCTGATTTATTTAGAAACAGCTCTCCTTGTCCTGGTCTCCAGAGGAAGTTCTCCCAGCTGAGACTGACTCGTGATTGGTCCAGCACCTGAATTGACAGGACCAATTGCTACAGTGCAGATTTTGGCTCTAAATGTGCAATATGGCCATCTTTATATACAGTCTGTGATACAGACCTGATGAATGCAGTGATTAGCAAGCATGCTACAAGTGTGTTTTATTACATATATGAACATACATTATCCCTTTGCAGAAATGAAGCTATGCACTTTATAAAAACTTTTCATTTTGACGTGAACATTTCAGCTCCAACAGATGATGTGTAGAACTTTTAAGGTGAAGACAGTAAGAATTGTGCTGAGCTTCCAGGCAGGAACAATCAGAGGAACAATCATTGGTGCACATACTAGAAAATGTCAGTCGGTGGGTTTGAAATTGAGAAGACACATCACTTTTACACTTTACCCAAAATTCATTAAACTAAATCTCAAACTGCCACACCTAGAACATCTCTGCACATCACACCCGTGCACATTTACCTCTGGAAGACAATGTTCCGGCCTTAATAGATGCAATAGTCAGAGGGAATATTCCTTTCTTGACCTGTGCCAAGCTACACATCGACTGTCTCATCATTTGTTAAGACAACTGAAAACCATTCAAACTAATGTAGGGAGTGTAATGGATAAGAGTTACTTATCCCTGAGTAACCATTATTCCACTTGTTACTCAAAAGTTGTGACATATAAATGACTGCCCTACACAGGTTATCTTTTTCCACTGTTAAAAAAAACACCCACAAACATCTGGTTATTGTCTGCAATGGGAATAGATTCAATCAGCATTCACTCTGGGGTAAAATGACTCGGCAGTAGACACAGGTTTTTATTGGCTCAGATTGACAGTGATGGAAACGTGCCACCAGACATGAGAGTGAGCACCTCAGTTTTCAGTGCGTTCGGGTTGTCCAACATGACACACCAGTGGTAAATAACAGAAACTCAAACTCCTCTACTGGCAATAGGAAAGGAGTTAGTATGCCTTTTCTAGCAGGGTTTCCCCTCACCTAAATAAAACCCACACATACCCACTCATTTTTGTGTAGACAAGGTTTAAGACAAACAGAAATTAAGAAATTGATTCCACCCTCTCTAAACATCACATCTAATAAATGTGCACTTGCATAGGTGCAATTTACCTCTCTCTTTTTTTAGCATATTTATTTAGGATGAGGGTTTCTTAGATTATGAATCAATATTGAGAGTTTGGTTGTCATCCTGAAAGCAACTTCTTTTTCTGTCCTCTCCTTCCTCAGTGGCAGTTATTTTCTTCATGAGTGGGCTGGAGAGGGGCTTTCTGGATTCGCAAAGGTCGGGCTCTGCTTTTCAGTACAACACTTCTCAAAAGCTCTCCTCCGTGGACGTCAGCAAAGACGTTTCTATTTTATCCCCCCACCATCATTACTGGATTTAAAAAAAACCTAGACGTGGGTGAATGCCTCTGAATTACCAGTTCGTGCTGCAGCTGCTTCTTCTCTTCTAAACCAGGCGTTGCTGAGGAGTCTCTTTCAGCGCGGGAGTGGATGGGGGAGGGGGGGGTGTGGGTACAGTAGTGATATTGGTGTGATCGCTCATGCTTTGCTGTTTGTCCATGTTGGTGGGAGTGGAGTGCTCTGTGTGCTCCGAGGCTCCCTGACTTCATTAACCGGACAGGTAGCCGACCTTGATGAACGGACCACTTGACGAGAGACATTTGTCCCCTCATTCCATCGCGGAGTCACGAAAACGCCCACATCTCGACCATATCCACATGTAACGCCAACCAGAAATGGAAAAACCTTCCAATAAACAAATAAATAAATAAAGCCAGTGCTTTGTCAGGGCCGTTTTGTTGTGATCACTGTGTCAGGGAGACAGAACTACTGATCATGCTGTCCACAGTGATGAAGGGCCTGAGCTCAAGTGTTCTGACTGGATTCTCTGTCACAACTCTGCATCCATCATCACGCTGATGAGCATCGCCGTCCTAATGATTCACCGCCGCTAATGTGCGCAGGAATGAAAAATAAGGATCAATTACATCGCTTTTCCCCACCTCAGAGTGAGACGGCACTTCCAAATGTGCCCGTGCTAACAAGGAAGCCCTCTTCCTATCTGTGTCGCTCCGCTGTGAAAAATGGGGCTCATCACAGGTAATGTATCATATAAAAGCACACAGCTCAAACAGTCCATTGTGTTTTTCCAGTGTATCACTGTCTCCTGAAATCTTTGTCCAGCAACTGGTTATGAGTTTGTGGGATTCAGTCCGTCACCCAGAAGACGGATAAATGGGATGATTGGAAAGTCTATTTGTGAAACTGTTTATCGCTGGAGTCTGGGATGCCTGGACATTGATCGATGACTTCTATGAGAGGAGACAAAGGAGAGAGAGGATATCTGTTTCGCAAACACAAATGCCAACAATGTGCTTAATGTCTTTGGGCAATCGCACCCCTAATCGTCCCCCCTTTTTTGTTTTTTTGTTTTTTCTTACCACAGCATCAGTGATCATATCTACCCATAGGCCCCATGCTCTGCTTTCTAAACTGGATTTCTCACGGTGGATGTAGCAATCACTGCCGGCTGCATACGCTTTTAAACGTGTTGGTTGTGTGACTAATCACCATACACGAGAGCACGAGACAGCCCATTAGATGTCTCTTACTTTTTATGAAGGATAATTGTGTTTTTAATTAAAACCTACAACATAACCAAAATTAAGCCTCATATCAAACAGCTGCATAAATCTAGATTTTTTTTTAAAGAATAAAGCGATAAGAAAAAATACATGAATTTGGGCTCATCGGATTTCCCTTTTCTTGGCACAGGTTTCTACGTGAATGAGTTAAAGAATTGGGCTCAGAATCATTTGTCCATGAAATCCTCGGCTACGTTCGATCTGTAGCTGAGTTACAGGTTCACTGGTCTCCTCTCTGTAATTGAAAATTTAGAGGTCCAACATATAGAAGTGTCTGAATTTCAGTTTTAGAGACCAGAGACCATCCTTCCTGCTTTTATCTCCTCAGCCTCATCACTTTCCTGTACCAATCGTAAAGTGACAAAGAATGTAAACAATAAATATGAGGCAGGCCCATATAGCACAACTGTTTTACACTTCATGCACATTTAAGTGATACTGCACTTAAATTTGTTTTTGAGCTGTGAACTCGTTCTGCTTTTACGCTTTCCTGCCTCCATTATTTTTTCCATGATAGTTGTATCCATAAATTGTATATAAAAAACGAATGTTCACCCTGGGTCTGGAAAGTGAAGGCAACAGAGAAGTACCTGAAACCGGCATCTTGATTGACCCACAGAGGGTAACTCCACTAGTTGCAGTCCTTACCCTTCTTTTCACTTTTTTATATATAAAAATGTTATATCACAAACTACATCCTCACCTATCAGCACCTACCAACAATAGTTAGAACCCAAACTGAACATTATAACCTTGTCTCTTAAACATTATAATTGCAGTTATGTATTTAAACAACACTAATATTCAACAACAAATATAATTTTTTAGAAAATGTTATGTCCCCCCCAAAATGTTGTTACTCAATATATCAGTAAATTATCTAGGTAACACATTTCACACATGCACTGGTTGTCTTTTTGGAGTATTTTTTAAGGTGGAACTATTGTCTGTATATATAGATGGATGACTTAACCACTCCCCTAAAGTGAAGCCAACATTTTTTGATCGCCACCTGGTGGCTGGCTACAGCATAGGTCTTAAACCCAAGCTCCTACATGTTGGTGAAGATTGGTTTTAACTTGTTAGTTAATGCTGTAAAAACAGGGTAGAACATCATGACAGCTCAGACTAACTAGCTAACTAACTAACCAGATTGGTTGAAGGCATGTAACGGTGGAACCTCGCTACCACTTCTCCATCCACAGATCGCTCAAGATATTTCCTCTGCCCTTCTCATATTAGCAGGAAGTAGGTTAGAGATTATTGCTATTTAACTACATGACACATTACATTTAATCACAGCAGTTCCTTTATCACTAGGGCAGTTTCCTCTGAGCCTATTATCAGAGTTCCTCGTGCACCAACCGCCTGATATGATCACTTCTCTCTATGATCCTGCCTAGACTCCTTCTAAAACACGAACGGCTCATGTTTTAAAACGCCTCACTCCGTCACTTAGTTACTGTGGCAACTACCGAGTGGACCGCATTACAGCAACGGCAGCACGGCCGTATGTAGTACAGTACAACACATTGTATACACCTGAAAAGGGGGTCATTGAGTATCAGTCATTACTCAGCTTCCCGGAAAAAGGTGAATGCACTTCTTTAGTAATTCTCCTGACCATGCTTCTCCTTTATAAAGCATATAGCATATACATTTTGTCTATTAAGCCACAAGATTTGAAGAGAGGTCTTAATGTCACAAACGAACATGAGAGTTGAAAACAGCTCATTTCATTTTCTACCACTGCTCTGATTTTTCTATAATCTTAATGAAATAGGCGAAGTTTCTTTTCTCTCATTATTCTGTTTATGTACAGGAAGCTCAATATTCTTTTTACTTATTTACTGAGCTGTATTTAATTAAAACGAGGCACAGAAACAATACATAGAGTCACTCTGTAGACATAGTTGAGGGACAAAAGCTACCTCAGTTCAAGAAGACAGAACATATCTCAAACCTTGTTCTTCTACCTTTATAGAGCAGCTTTTAAAATGTTCTCCTAAGAACAGCATTTAAACTGATGTAAATAGAGGCAACAAACTGAACAGCTAATGCAGAGTTAGAACCAGTTAAGAAAACTGCATGATGGAGTCATTATTTCAGTGTTTCCATTTTCCTAGAGCAAAAGTCTTTTAGAATTAATCGAAGCACTACTTCTTACTGCACTTCCTGGAGGCTGTCTATTCTGAAAGTTGTAGAATTGGATTAACAGTGCCTTCTCCTAAGGCTACATCCATACTACTAATCAACTGTGCTACTGATACGCCTGTCATCCACAACACAAGAGTTTTCGAGTTGCTAAAATAGAGAAGTTTGGAAATGCTGCTGACCCCGTTTTAGTTTGTAGACTCCGGCGCTGCGTTTAATTTTGGATGGGCAGAAACATGGATGTTTGAAAACAATCACGTAGACACTCACATCTGCTCTCTTATTGGGTCTTTTTGATCATGTTGTACTCTTATGGAAGAAAAAAAAACAGCATCAGCCTCGACTACCAGTGCAGAACGCAACATGGATAAACAATTAAAAGCGTTGCTGACCCTGTTGTCTCTGCTAACAGCCGTTGTGCAGGTAAACTCTGCATTTGGAGCTATTTTTGGAGCAATCCGTGTGTGAACGTGCACGCTTCAGTGTATGTGAAGGTCACATGAGATGCCTTTTCAGGCGTGTTAGTATGGACGTGATTAAAGCTGATACAGAACTAAAATGCTCATGTGGACAGAGATCGTTTTAGTTTGACAATGCTGTTCTTAAATGAAAACGTAGAGGTGTGGTTGTAGCGTACCTTACAGGGAGCTCAGTGAAATCTGCAGGAGAACTGAGATCTAGGAAAAAAACATTTTAAACTAATAGGATAAGCCTCACATTCCTTACGTCATATCTTACATTTTACTGTTCCAGCTCAGAGGAAGAAACGAGACATATTGTCTGGGCAGCAACTCAATAAAAAATGGAACCAACAACTGTATCTTCTTTTTCCTCATTTTAGAGCCCCACTGACTGGTCAGCAGCCCTCTTTGCTCCCCAGTCTGTCTGCTCTCTTTCCCTCTCAATGCCACAATACGGCTGCCTCATCATTTTTTACAGAACACAGCAGCTGATCGATGTGGCTGCTGCTCTTCGTAAGGTCAAACAGCTCTGCAGTGTTCAGCTCCACTTCACCCCACAAACTAATAAAACTCAACCGTCAAGCTTTTTTGACATATGAGTAATAGAAAGTATCTAACAAGTCTGAAGGGAGGGAAAGCATGCACACATAATAATATATAATAATAACTGATGAGAAACTAAACACAACAAATACAACACAAGAAATAGAAAATAAAATCAAATTAAAAAAAACCCAATGGGAATAAAAAGCACAATCAACAATTTACAACCACTACTAACTTCCATCAAAATAAGGTGACACCGGTGTAAGGTTCCCCCTGAGCCATCGATTTCTTTCTTAGCTTTTTCATTACTAGCTGTGACCATGTACACAAGCCAGGATGCTTTCAAATAGCAAAACTTCTCATCTTCTAAGCTTACAGAACTTTATTTGCACATTTTAGGGCTTTGCTCATTACGAGTGTCATTATAGCAAGAACAGAATATAACTGAGTGTGACAGGCTGCAAAGGCTTGAGATGGTATAAACAAGAATGGGACAGTACTTTGCAACATATCGCGTTTTTGTCTTCATGAAGACAAAAAATTTTTCATACAGTTTTGGGGTTTGAGACATGGAATATTTTTCAGCTCTTCATGGCCTCTAATTCACAGTGTTTTGAATAACTCACATGTAGTTATGCAGTTATCCATCAGTTGTCGCCGCTGTCATGAATGCACTGTTTTCACGTTTCCACAGATAGCTGGTCGCCTGTTTTCGCAAAGTTTATTAATATCGAACATATTTTATTACAGACAGATTTCTGGAATTAGGAGACAACTTTGGGGATTGTTTGTAGTTAAAACAAAACTGAATTATGCAGAATTTCTACACATGAAAATGTCTCCTGTTGTTTTTTGTATTTTCTGAAGGGGAGTAAGTGAGAGGTGCAGGAAAGGTCCATTCACCGCCTCTTACTCCTTGTCTTCTTTTCTTCTTCTTCTCCTCTAACTTCTCTTCTTTCCCCTCCTCTTTCCAATCCTTCTCTTCTTACCCCTGTCTCCCTCTTTCTCATCCTCCTCCAATATGTGACCTGGCTATATGGTCCCTGAACATGAGGGGTTCACGATTCATGTCTTCATTGGGATATTGCTGAGTCTTCCTCCTCGAAGCCGTCACCAACCTCTTCTTCTTCCTCTTCTTCCTGCTCGTCCTCTTTCATATCTCTTGTGTGGACAATGGACTCTGGTTGAGCAGTGTGGAGGGGGACAGGAGTACTGGACTGTCGCACATCTAAAGCAAACAGGTGAGAATATCACATTATGCTGTTTATCTCACTCATTATCCGTTTTACTCACTCAAAAATAATTATGATTTAAGAGTGATTTGATTAGATAAGTCAAACTACATTAAACTCACTATTTAATCAAATCACTCTCAATTTATTTGATTTATTTACACTAATGATAACAAAAATTGCAAAATGATAGAAACTTATTAAATGTGACCGTTTACATTGAACATTTGTGATAAAGTTACATGGAAATGGGAGCCCCACAGGTTCGTCTTCATCGTTAATGGGCTTAACGTCATGTATGGATATGTTGTCGTCACAAGACTCATCATCTTAATTTTCAGGGGAAGTGTCAGTCTGGTCTGTAGAGAACGCATCAACTATATTTGTGCATGAAAACACAAAAAAGGCTGCGAGTATATTTATCCTAACTGAAATTCACACCAGAAATGACTGAAAAACTGGAGGAATCACTGAGTTACATCCTGAACCCACTCTGTGTGTTTAGATATTGAACAAAATTTGAATTAAAGACAACAGCCTGCAATCAAACTAGGATGTGAATGTCCTGTGGTGAGTCTGGTAAGTCATGTCAAAATAGGTGGGGTCCTTCTGAGGGACAAATACTGGCTCCTGGACTCAGGAGGTCGATCCTTTCCACATCTTGGAAGATCGCTGGTCGCTCCTTGATAAAAAGTGCAACGATCAGACATTCAGTTTGTACAACTACACATCTCGGCCCCGGTTCAATAACTGCACCTGATCCAGTCTCCTTTGTTATAAAAACACTGAGTGTATGTGACCTTTCATTCAGAGGTTTCTGGAGCTTTCACCCATCTCACTATTGACCTACTTTTCATTAGATTGCATCAGGCTATGTCTCGTGCTTGTTACATGTAGTGCACGAGCACCATGAACCATGATACCTGTTAGAGCAATGGTTATCGAAATGGAGACTGTCGAGTAACTCAGATGAAAAGCGGCAACAACAACAGTCCCTGTTAAAGAGATACAGATTCACCATGTACTGTGTGGTGCCTTAGTTTTATGTCAACATAACCAAACACTGAGATACTGTGTCAATACAAGTCAACAATGTTGTTGGTTGGCTGAAGTAATTCCAATTTAATAATACTTACTATGGTAATATGCTATAATACTATAATTACTAATACGGCTGCACTATCTGTTGTCGTGTGTAGGTTAATTAATAATAAAGCTTTTTTTTTTCTTGTATTCTTCGACACCAGGGGCCACTTCACTGCTGTGCCTGGCTGGTATCCCAGGCTTCTCTGTTAGACACAAGCTTAGAGTGATTTTAATGGTAGACAGTCATTAGCGCCGCACAAATTAAATCTCATGCTCTTAGCTACTGCATGTGTGGAAACAACAGGGAATTCATCAATTTATTCCACAGGTTTTTCTCCCAGCAGTTTTTGTCACTCTCTCTCAGATGTGTATCTAAGCCGCTGACCTGTACCCCGGCTCTCCATCAGGTTTGTTTTTAGAAGGAGGGCGATGAGGTCCTGGGCATCAGCTGGAACAACCTTTCCCTCCTGTGGTAAGGTGAGCTGATTTTGTGAGTACAGTCACTCACACCTTGTGCAACTCAGAGTGGTTTTGCTCACAGTCTTTTCTACCCACGGATGGTGGAAGAAGTATTCACATGGATTACTTTGCCTCACTTAAGTAGCGATACCATCATTTGAAAATACTCCATTACAAGTATAAGTCCTACACTCACTCTGCAGCTGAATGTGTGAGTTTTATTTTATATTATAGAAGCATGCAATAAATGATGATGCAAAAAAGTAATCACCACTTGACAACACACAACATACTATCAGTCGCTGTTTTAGGTGATTGGCAGAAATTGAATAGAAAATAGTCCTAGCAATGTTCTCATTAGTGTGTAATCAACTAAAATTGTACGAATTGTTGTTTTCTTTAAATAAAGTTAGTTAGGAATTTAATTCCTTTAAATCAAAAAAGTAGAATTACCACACCACCGTTGTACGCCTCCACCGACCAGTGTAGTTTCCATCATGAATTTGTTTTCTAGATTCATATGAGGTTTGACCTTTGACCACTGAAATCGAATCAGTTAATCTCTGGCCACCAGCTGTCGCCAGCGCGGAGGCATAAAAAAAGTTGTGTTGCGGCCATGTACTGAAATTTCCAGTATTTAAAGTATTTAAATCAATTGGTAAGAGAGCAAGTGAAATCAGGTGAGAGCCCAAGTAGGATCTATGGAGAGCCTATATGCACGTGGCTTCCACATCTATACTTTTGCACTAGTTCATCTGCAAAGGCAGTAACGCACATTTCTGGAAAAGGTGTGCATCAGGCAATGGTGTCGGTAATTGGAGGCAATGGCGAGCCGAAAGCCTTCTCAAGCGTGGTTATACTTTTCAAAAGTTGACAGAAACAACTCAACCATCGTTGTACTGCCAACCGCAGAACTTGGCCATGGCAACACGTCTAGACTGATGAGACACCTGGTCAAACACAACATGTATCTAAATGATGAACAGTGAACTGTATTTGAAGGCATGAAAGACAAGGCTAACGACACGCCTGCAGCACGCTGACGAAGTAAAACCCTCCACTGACGACGAAACTTCACGTGAAGCATCGACCAATTTACCAACATCGACTTCAGGTAATTAATTCGCCAATTGGATAAGTCATGGCAGGAGAAAACATTCTTGTTCGCTGTTGGTTAGCTGGTACTTTGGTTAGCATTTTCTTCTGGGTTTACTGGCTATTGGCAAACAACTTTAAGGCGGATATTGCAAACTACACAACATTTTACTCCAGGAGGTAAAATGACATTTTCTGGTTTCACAGAGAGAGCAAAGTACTGAAAAAATACAGTTTGGCACCGACCGATACTGAATTCCAGTTAGTGGTACTGACTTGATTTAAATGTGGATGACATCCTACTGCATGTGCGCTTGGCTGGGGGGAATTGTCAAAAAAACCCCGTGTTGAATCATTCTCACTAATCATGATCTAATATTAGAGCTAATATTGTAAGACATTAATATTAATGGGCATTATGGATATCAAATGGGGGAAATTAAAATGCAGATTAATAAGTATAACCCCTTGTGGCCCACAGTTCAGACAGTAATGGGGTTGGAATTTGGCTCATAATTAAACCACAATTTTCCATGAGAGGATCTGCCACCTGACCCCTCAGTACCCAGTCCAGCCCCCCACTGACCCCACTGTCTCTCCTCGTGTGTGACTGAAGATTTTACAGAAGAAAATGACCGAGAAAACAGGAGCATAGAAGGTAGAAACAACAATTTGTTTGTAGTATCATTGTCAGTTCCTGTGGATTTGATCCACTTTGTTCTAGTCTGTGTTGCTCAAACGGACTGTGTATATTTCTCAGTCTAAATGTATAAATACTGTTAAATCAATATTGTTACCACCCCACCATAAGATAAGATAAGATACTTCTTTATTACAAAACAAGGACATTTGCATTGAGTGGCCCTATGGGGCATAAAATCATTTACCACCACTGACACATAACAGAACGTCTTTAAAACAGCCCACACCATGGGATTTATTAACATCAAATGACACAATTAACATTAAAATAACAGGCTGAGGCCCAGCAAAACCAGCAGTCCCCACACTGGAAGCCCTCAATTCCCTGGCCAGGTGCACCTCATTGATGACTGACTGGTTTAATCAGGTAGCTAGAGGAGAGACAGGAGAACAGGGACAAAGAACAGAAAGACATACTGCTAAATACAGAAATTCATCTCAATCGTGTATGAACAATGCATGTACTATAGCAAGCCATAGTCCGGTAGTTATCTGGAGGTTACCCTGACGGGAGGAAGGCACTCTGCATAAATTGACTTCCATGTGAAAATGTTTCTATGAATGAGAAAAAAAAAAAGATAAAGCTAGCTTGCCTATCCTGTAAGTAATCAAAACCTTCAATGGTAAAAACAAAAATCCCAGTACTCAATAGTTATGGACATGGGCAAAGACACAGATGAGTGTGCCCAATTTGGATTTAGATTGAAACAAGATTTAATTGGGGTGAGTGGAACCACATGTTTTCAGCCCTTGTAACTATCACCAGTAGGACATGCGAGCATGAGCAGGCTGTACTTTGAAAGTATGCAACTGATACATCCCACCCCCTCCCATTGGCTCTGTCTTGTCAAAGCTACGCCTCAAAAACATATGAATGTGCACTGACAGACAACTGCTAGAAGCCAACTTTTCTGTGACTGGCTCACTAACTTCTCGCTATCATCTGGGATTCAGTGGTGTGTGTCTCCCCAGCTGAAGACAAACAGAGCAGTCTGGAGGTTCTGTATATTTCAATAGCGATTCCCTTCTCTGTGCCCAGAGGCCCATTCTCTATTAATCCATCCTTGGCAGTACAGAGGATGTAAGCTGCATAATATCCCATCAATAACACCTCACAGCTGTGTGATATTGACTACTTTTTTATTTTACTTACATGCATAGAAACAGACATATATATATATAGTATATAAACCATTACATTAACAGTTACTAATTTACATCACATTAAAATGCAGTTAATGGCGTACTGGAGTCTGGTTCATCCTTGAGAACAAAATAACATTGTCATGGGGTCATGGATCCAGAGAACAAATCCTGGATTCTCTTCCCATAGAAATGATTAAAAGGTATCTAGTGAAGTTTGCAATGGTATTCTTCTGATCAATAATCAGCAGCGATGTAGCAGTCAACGTGAACAGTAAGGATGAAGACTGCAAGTAAGCAAATATAGATGTAAATACTTTGACTTAGAATGGGTTCATAAAAAAAACAGAAGGGAGGAGTGAAATGCACTCAACCCAAGTGTTAGTACTGGACACACAAAATGTGTTTTGATTTGTTGACAGGAAAACTTCATAGGGCACTGTAGTTGGTAGTTCAGAATAATGGTAGACCCATTATAAGAAAGAAAGAAAGAAACCTTGCTTCATTGTATGTTCCACTGTGTGGGTGGTTGACAGGAAGGAATCTTCATCAGATTAATCTGACCCCTCTGTGAATGTGTATTTCTGGGAATACGTTTGTGTGTACGTTTATGTGTATGCAAACATTTGCATTTTCTCACAAAGGGCGCCTAGGGGCTCTCGAGAATCTCTTGTCGCCTCCATCCTAGCTGATTGACACTTGTGCATCCAAGTGGCCATCTGCTCCTTGTTTATTCAGACTGAATTGCAGCTGGTATAAGGGGCTGTAAATCAGGTAAATTATTTAAGAGAGCAGTCTGTGACGAGGCCAGAGGCCTGTATGAGTTTAAGATGGATGCTGCTTCAGAAAGATGTGATCTGAAACTACTGAGGATCAAGTTAATCTGAGCGTCTCAAAGATGGGATATTAGATTGTGTGTGTGTTTGTGTGTGTGAGTGCATGTGTGTTTGTGTGCATGCATGAAACAATCACAGTTGCTTCTGCAAAATATAATTTCCATTCCCCATTATGATATAAAGAATCCCTCTACGCTTCCCTTAAGGGCTCCAATTGGCTGCACACAACTCAACGTGTTGTCATATTCATCTCTGCCGCTTGCATATTCTTGCAAAGCTCAACTTATGATGCTAACTGAATCTGAGCTGGCTGCTACCTGCACATTCAAAACATGATTCCCTTACCTGAAAGTGCCATCTAATGTTAGTGTGTAAGCATATTGATGGTGACATTTCATTCATGGAATCCTCACAGCACATCATGGGGTATTATGGAGTTGATTAACTGATGAATAATACATTAGGAGATGATAATGGGGCTCACTGTTGAAATATGATGAAATACATCTATGGCTCCGATGCAATGATCACACTCTCTAGTACTGGCCTCATGGACCATAACAAATGCTTGTGTTCTCAGGGTGTTTCTGAAATCCAATGGATTGGATACAATGGATCTGTATTGTTTCATCCATAGGTTGGTGTTCCTGTCAGAGTCTGAGCCTCCATGTGAGACCATAGACTGTAAATAAAGATTGACGTGTATCCACTTCTTCCCACTACCCAGAAATGAAGCCAAAGTATCCAGATAAGAATGCCGCCATCTTGCACATTTGAAGCCACAGTCATGGTAGCGAGGTCCAACTGCAACACACGCTTGACCAATTGCTCGTCTGTCTCAGCTGGCAGTTATTATGTTTCACCATGTTTTTACACCATCAAATAACTAATAAAACCAACATCAGTTTGATAAGAAGTACCATAAATGACAGAAACAATCTTTGAGAAAAATGTATTTGATGAGTGCTCTGACTTTTTAGTTTGGCCCATGTCCCGTTCTCTATGATGGCAGAGGCAGGGTTTATGAGCTCTACGGCACAAACCCACTATGTGGCGATCAAGGTGCTTTGGCTTCACTTTTGGGGAGCAGTAACGTCGTCCATCTTTATAGACAGTCAATGTGAGATACTGTGGTCGGTAATAATGCGTTATTAAAACTTATTTCGGAGGTTACGCTGTAAGAATGGCTTGCATTGTGCTGTGCTGTGTGTCGTCCATAGACTGTATAAAACTAGGTTGTAGCCGCATTTTTTCTGGGGTAACAACACTGTGGTGAACAGGTGACAGTGTGTTTTTTTACTTTCTAGTGTTGGTGCCTCTGAAAGTTGTCACACGGCGTTTACATATCTTTCATCTCGCTTAAAAAAGTGGGGAGGGGGCAGGGGCTTGTATGCACATGCACCACCAAATCCTCAGAAATATAACATTAAAGTTATAGCTTGATGAAAAACAACACAGCGATTAAAGATGGAAAAGATATTTTTCGTCACTGCGATGCTGTTTCATATTTATCACGGTTACTCCAGCAGAGGAATGAAATGAAATCTCATAAATTTAAAGCTGCTGGGACTCAAAGGTTTGTGTTTACAACATATGAGTATGATGCTCCTCATGGATATTAAAGCCTCCATCTTCCATTCGTCTGTCCATAATGCCTTCATTTGTTTGAAGACGTTCACAGCCATTTCCAGCCTTGATTTAAAAAAATAACTGATGTTGAATGAGCTTGTGTATGTGTGAGTGCCTTTAAGCAGGTGTCTCTTCCCATTGTTGAACTGCTCTCGACTTGTGCCAGTGCAATCACACTGCTATGCTTTCCATATAGGAGTGCAGTGGACAGCTTGTATCAAATTCAACGAGCAGTGTGCCGCTGGGATTAGTACTTGACGCGTCTGTGTTTACTCTTTTCAATGCCCCAATCTTCTGTGATGCTACACTTAAATCCGACTGCATTTTCAAACAATGAATTCCATTTTACTTGTAGATTCCGAGTCACATTGTGAGTCACAAAAACATTTTACAGGAATTTATCCTTTTTCTTAGCGTTACATGAGAAGACTGATGTCACTCTTTAGCATCCGTCCCTCCATCCCTCCAGTTGTGTCTCGATTCACAGATTGCATTTGAAAACTGATTGGGTCTCAGCAAGTGACTCTGGTCTCTGCGACTACACTTTCCCATTTGGGCTCCTTCAAACAAGGTCAACAAATGTATCATTACATCCCTGACAAACCAAAGCTCAGACGGGTCGATCCCTTCCGACCAAACCTATCCTCAACCTATAGTATCACACTCACGGTACACATGATAAAAAAAACAAGGGGCAAGGAGACAGCCTCGAAATTGAGCTTTTATCTCTTATCTTTATCAGGAAAACCCACGCAGACACAGGGAAAAAGTGCAAACTCCACACAGAAAGACCCCCGCCAAAACCGAGGGAGCGGAACCTTCTTGCTGTGAGGTGACAGTGCTAACCGTTTACCACCGTGCTGCCCTTATCGCAACGTGAAGACTGGATATGGGGAAACTGCTGGCCAGGCTCTGTTAATCATTTAACATAATTAACTGAATAAATAAAAACTAAACATGAATTTAGGTTGAAGAGCAACTTGAGGCGTGCTGGAAATCACGTGTTTGCAGGGATGTACAGGTGTATTTCATGACCCTGTGACATCACCGCTGGGTGTGGTTACGAGAACAAGAGACAAGCACATGTACAAAACACCCAACCACACCATTATCAATGAAGTTGGGTGGTTGGTTATTTTTAAACAAAAAGGACAGTATTGTTTTCCAGTTTAGTTTTAAAGTCACATGACCTTACTCAACCTATTACAAACGATTTTTCCTCTGTTGGCCTCTATTATTTCACAAATATTGATTTCAATTAATGCATGGAACATATTTAACATTAATTATACTTCTTTATTGTTAAATAAATACTACAATAATTCTTATAAGTTGTAAAATGTGCATTTATACGTATGAGCGGAGACATTCATAAAATGTTGTATGAAGTAGTGACTTGGTTTTGTTTTGGTTCCAATGTTTTGGAACTTCTGCTCTAGGCAAGATATCAATAAGCATATTTCTCCAAATGTCAAATTATTCCTTACACGAGCCCTTTTGCAATGATAGATTACAATATCCAAGAAATTACCTGATAAATAACAAACACCTACCATGAACATAAATTGTGGGAATCCAACCATTGTTTTACCCTGACGTCTCTATAGTTTACCCATCAGGGCATGAACAAAAGACATTGTTGCTATTACTGTGACTCCTTTGTGTCATAGTCCTTAAGAAAGCCATCAGAAAAGCGATAAGGTCGGCCGCCGCATTTTCCATCAACACTGTCGCCTTATACGTGACAGCTCGGGCTGATGAGGGAGCGCAAAGAGGATGATCAGAGCTCCAGCAGCCTCACAGTGCGTGGCCTGCCCTCCATTAACATTTTATTCTGTCGTGCACTATTGTGATAAGCCCACATCTTCTCAAGCCCGGGTGAAAGAGGCTGACAGCTCATTCACAGCAAAAATGGCAAACGCCTGTTAATGTGTACACATTAGAGGAGCGGAAAGAGCAAACAGGTGTACAATGTGACATGTGAAATGTAAACGTCAGATTTATTTTGAAAACTTTGACTGATGAGGCGGACAGGTAATGTACGCCTCATACAGTAATGGCAGTGAAAAGGCTTTTGAAAAAGTATCACTCACAGAGGCTACTGCTTTGTGCTGGAGAGAACATATGTTAGCTATGGATGGACAGATATTGATCAGGGTCTCCATTTATTCAAAGCTATGAGGGTGTGAACACCTGACCACTGCCTGTTGTCCATGTAGAGATCTATAGTTTACGGATACGGAGAATTGGCTATGGAGTTTACCTGCAGTTTGCCTTTCACACATGCACAACACAGCGGGAGGTTCTCTGCACAGACGGGTTCACAACAGCGACAAATCCTCCACATTATTCAGGCGAGAGGTGGAGCAGCAGGCAGACAGGAAGCGACGTATTCACTCCGCTGGGCAGATCACGTGATTTTCATGACAACACACAGACGCTTATCACCACAAACTCTCTTGACATCTTTGGATGTGTCATCTACGTGTGTGACTGGCTTTTTCATTGGGAGACACATTTTTATATATATATTATATTTTTGCGTCTGTCTCACTCACTCGCGGTGATTCCTGACTTTAAGAGGTCAGGCGGAGAAAGTCTGCAGAGATTGTGGAGCATCTCATTCGGACATTTGCGTTCACACATGCACCTCCTCCAGAGGGGGGAACTGCAGAGTTTAGGTGCATGTCTGAAAGCAGCTTATTTTTCTGTCATAGCCAGCACGACATCAGGCTCACCGGGGTTCACTGGTGGCTGACATTTGTCCTGTCACGCTATCAAGTTTGGCAAAACTGAGGCTGAGCTCCCCTGCAACAACCCCATGCTGAAACTAACTGCCATAGTCCACAGCTGGAGAGCTTCGCTCTGCACTGTATCACATTTTTTATGTGAGGACTGAACGAGTGCTTCTGGCTGTAAACATTGTTCCTGCTGATTATGTTCTGGCTTTGTTTTAAATGTAGTGCTCAGCTCTGGGCTGCTATTTGGTCGTTATTACAACAACCATTCCCATTCCCATTCATCCCTATGATATCAAATTAACCTTAAATCAATTTGGATGTCTTTGGAGTGTTGAAGAACCAATACCCACAGAAAACTTAGGCAGACAAAGGCAGAACTCCACACGCAAGGAGAGTTTCTTCCAACTCCCTGGTCACAATAGGCACAGAAGGGATGAGAGTGTATTTATGTGTATGTGTTTGTGTAAGGGGGGGTGCAATGGTACATTACTCTGAAAATAAAAATGTTGTTAGGTGATTGTAGCTTGTCAGCTTCTGCAGCTCACCAGCGAGCCCTGCACGCTGCCACTATGACACCAGCTTGTTCTGACTGGGTGTGGAGAATGGAGGTTGGTGTGAATAATGCATGTTAGCAGTTGTAATGCATGTCTGCACCACTGACAGTCTCTCAGCTCTCCTCAGACAGCGTATCATTATAACATAAATTAACTAATTTACTCAACAGGATTTATTTTGAAGCCTAATACTAGTACATGCAATTCATTTATTTTAATGAGATATTTTTGGTGAAACCTTAAATAATGTAATGGGGTAACTTGCAATTATGTGGACTCATAATCACTGGGAATAGGCAGAGAAGTTCTATTGTACCATCAGAGAGAGAGCTGGATTATTGAAAATAAAGACTTTTTCGCCCACATGTGAATGTATAATGATATTACGAAACAGAAATCTTGTCTAGAATAGAGCTGAGCTCATTCAAGCCTCTGAAATGAATGAGCATTGAAAGTCGGATCACTGTTTCTAAGCCCGGTAATTGATTTCCTGTCCGCTGTTCTCCAAAGTCTTATCTCTGCCTCTCTCTCTGCCTCCATCACTAATATGTCTCTTTTATTCACACTCTCTTTGTCTACTTATGCTCCCTCCATGCTCACCAGCTCACTCAGCCTGCATCCAGTGGGCTTGTCCTCATTAATCAGGCATGTGGGCAGCATGAAGTGCAAGGCTACGTTCTCTGTCAGGGGCCTGCCACACTGCGCTCATGCTTGCTTGTGTGCTTACTCATCTTTCTAGCTGCTACCTTCCCTGCGTGGCTGCCTGCTGGCCTGCCTGAAGGTGGCCATGCACCAGCAGGGTTTAATGAGCCTTAAAGGACAGGGGTTTTGACACAGAGCTTCGCTGTCCATGTGCGTCAGACCTGAGAACACAAACTCTCCTCTGAGGGCTCCTGGTGCAGATACTGGACAGGAAAAGCTATGCTCTTAACCTTGGGCCTGTCCCTTTTGCTCATCACAAGCGACAGGTTTATGTAACAGACGATCCATATATGTGTCACATGTAATCAATGTAATGATGAGGTCAGGTGTATGAGCTGACAATTTGATCAAGGATGGAAAAGGTTAAGCATCCTCCTGAGGTTAGAAAGAACCAGTGCGCACAGACCCACAGCCTCTCGCTGAACCAAAAATAACTCACCTCACATCATCCTGAGGTGTACCACTCTGGGCATGGAGACTCAGGTGAAGCATGAGAGAGGAAATCACAGACTGGAGTTTCTTTTCCCCTTTATACTAGCTGTCAAGACAGATCGCACCCCCACATGTTGGTCTCCATATTAACAGAAAGTGGCATCAACCCCTGAGGTAGCTTTCTGTACTGTTCATCACAGAAAACGGGATTGCCAGGTCATGAGAGAGCCTCGTAAATGCTGATAAAATCTTGTCAGTGATGCTACCTACTCACAATCTAAACCACAGAGCTGCATTTAATGCTTTGCTTTTTCTTTTTTTCTTTTTTAAAGTTCAAAGCTCTCGGGAGAGAAGGGTTACTCCACTCACAACAGGAAATATTGAATCTGAGAGGTTTCTGGGTTGAGCCACGTGTGTCTGTTAATGAGTGGTTTTCAAAAAGGTTAGAACATTTTTCCAGCTCTCATGCTGATGCATTGTCTGACAATAGCGAACGTACAAGCCTAAAATGGGAAGATATATATATATATCTATGCAGCTACAGCACGTTTGAATCCAGCCCAGCTCACAACTATGAAAACTAAAATATATATGTGCATTTTCCATCTATCCAACATGTAAGGATCGACGATCTTTGTTTTGCTGAGTTTGGCATTGGACCAAAATTCAGTTTGGATCATCGACTGTACATAAATATGGACTGAATGACTTCTCGAGAAAAGAGAAACCAAAGCATCTTGATCAACACCTGGTGGCTCATAAATCCTTCCTCCTCAATGTAATTGTATGGGACATGGAGCAAACTAAAAAGTCATGTTTTATGATTTTATTATATATCCCTCACAGACCCTCTGCAGCACGCTCACATCACAGCCCTCTGGTGCAATTCACAACACTTAAATTCAAGTACATCGACAACTATTCTTTTTGACCCACCTCTTTTAGTTCCACTCCCGTAAAATGTGATCTTTTAAATATCAGATCCCTAAATAATAAATTGTTTCTATGCCATGATTTTATATCTTTTAATAATTTGGACTTTTTTATCATCACAGAAACTTGGCTTTCCCAAGGACACTATTGTCCTCTTATTGAAGCAACCCCCCCCACCCAGCAATAGTTTTAATAATCTATAGAGCACCCAAACAGTTTTTCTATTGAAGAGTTTGCTGAGCTTTTATCACATTTTGTACCAAAATGTGATAAAATCATCAGCTTTTAAATTGCATTACATATCATTTAGCTGACTCTTTTATCCAAAGCGACTTACAATAAGTGCATTCAACCATGACGGTACAAACCCTTTTATTGAATTTTTTTCATCTTTCCTCTTTGGAATCATTTTATCCTCACTCAGGCAATACATGAACCAACTCACTCAAGGGGTCACATGATCTTGTCCTTTATAATGGTCTCAGCCTTAACAACAATGAAACTAAGGATATCTGTGTATTGGTTTTTAATCCTACGTCTGTTAGCAAGTTTTCTGAGCTTTTTACTTCTGCCTCTTTGTCTGCTTTTAATCCAAATTCTAACACAGAGGAGCTGGTCTCCCTTTGTGATCACACCTGTCAGACAGTCCTGGACTCTGTTGCCCCCTACAGTGACAGACAATCCAAGATTGCACCCCAGCCCTGGCTAAATGAAACCACCAATTTTAGCTCAAGTAATAGATTCTATCATCACCCCCTCCCCCTCTCATTTTACAGACGCCTCACAAGAGATGTGTGAGAGCTTTTTAAATGCTTTTACTGACAGATAGAATGACATTAGGCAATAAATAATTCGTCCTGACCGCTTTTTAAATGCTAAGAGGAACATTCATACTTATTTTTGCAAATTTGAATCCGTGGCCCTGTCCTTTTTATCTGAAATCATAACCCATATGAAACCAACTCCATGCAGCCTTGATATCATTCCCACCAAATTCCTTAAAGAGGTTATTGACACAGTTGGGCCCAGTATTTTAATGATTCTTAGTGATCTACCCCAACAGAGAGAATTTTTCCTTGCAGTTTTAAACATGCCATGGTCCAACCTCTTTTAAAGAAAACTTACCTTGATCCCTTTGTTCTTAATTATAGGCTGATCTCTAAATTTCCATTTTTATCAAAAGTTTTAGAGAAGTGGTTTCAACCCAACTTTTATCTTTTATGTGTCATAATAACATCTTTGAGAAATTTCCATCAGGTTTCATAGAATTACAGAGTACAGAAACTGCCCTCCTCAAAGTAACCAATTACCTTCTTTTAGCAGCTGACAGAGGAGAGAGCACAATTCTAATCCTTCTAGACCTAAGTGCAGCCTTTGATACTGTAGATCAGGCCATTTTAATCGACCTGGGTTGACCTCAAGGATACTGCAGTTTGATTCTTACCTTTTAGAAAGAACCTGCTCAGTCATAGGCAATTACACATCCTCTAAAACACACATTACCTGTGGTCTACCACAAGGTTCAATTTTAGGCCCAATTAGATTTTCTATTTATATGCTTCCTCTGAGCCAAATAATCCAGTGCTACAACGCCTCCTTTCACTGCTATGCAGATGACACGCAGGTATACCTTCCGCTGAGATCTGATGACCCTGAAAGCCCAGCTGCTGTGTTAGACGGATGGCACAAAACTACTTGCAACTCAACAACTCAAAGTCAGAAATAATATTATTCAATCCACCTAACCCCTTCAATCAATTTTATTTACTCTTCTTGCTTAGTTGTCAAAGCCCGCCATTATATGTAGTTCTTATCACACTGATGTTGGTTCAAGTGTCCATGTTTCTGATGATTTCAGTTATTTGATGCCTAAAAAACTGAGCAAGTGTCGACAGCTGGGACTGACGATTGGTCAAGGGTGTGTATCCGAGGAACCTGGCTACCACGGCTCCATCCTCCGACTGCTACAGTGCTTCAAATGTGCAGGATGGCTGTGTTTGTAGCCAGCCACTTTATATACACTCTAAAAACAAAACAATATGGCAGCTGTAACTTCAGTCATCTCCATCTGCTTTCAGGTGCTCTACCTGCACTGACTACAAGCAGTTCAATCTGCTACATTTGCTGAAAGAGAAAGATCAAGATTCAAGAGAGTACTGTATATAAAAGCACTGCATTGTACAACTAATTATGATTATATAACTATAACTACATCCAGTCATGCTGGGTGGCAGCAGAGCAACATAAAAATGCAGAGAAGGTCCAGGCGATTTAGATTTTATATCGACATGACAGGTACTTTAAAAAAGGATTCATTATTGGTGCAGAGATTCAATATGGCACATGTTTCAGTCACAAAGACTCCTCCATCCTTAGGACATGAGGGTTCACTGAATGGTTTGATGAGTATGAAAATCCTGTGATTCATATGCTGTGACCTTTAAAAGCGAAAGAGTTTTGATCGATATGTTAGACAGAGCTCTCCACCGACAACATCAAATGAGGGCATATATTTCAGAGGAATCGTATTCAATCCACCCAGACGTGTTCTTCAGAAATGTAGAATCAATGCCAAGGTGCATAGAAACTGTTCTGTCTATATGTGGTGGCCAAATTACCAAAAAATGACCTGGATTTCATTTATTTTTCCCCAAAAAATGCGTGCAATAAAATGTTGGTGTTACAACAATTCAATGTTGAATATGTTTTTTTAATGCAATTTTTGGAGCAATAACCTGATTTTAGCAAATGTAACAGATTACTTGTGTAGTGTTGCTCTGAACAAATAGAACAGGGACTAAACACACACGGTCTGTAATCAGGGATGGCACACATTTTATTCGTAATATATTATGTGTGTTTCTTACACTCTTATTGATAAACCCGAACACTGTTTATATAAAAAAATCATTAAATGTTTTTTGGAGTACAATATTTTTTAGTAGACACTGCATGAAAAAACGTAAGTGCATAAGTAGTGTTAAGATTACCTGCCATTTTCAATTAGTTTTTATAATATTTGATCAACCTAATTCTTCATTATTTAACTTATAGTTGTTGATAAACATATTCAGACATAGACATTAACAGTAGGCGTAAGTTCATGGTTTCAGGTGTGAATTTACTGTTACTATCATGACTTCTCCAATATTTCAATATTCTTATGTGATATCCCATGCCGAATTGTTGCTTTTGATTGTCTAAATATCACATCTAAAATGTATCTCAGGTTTTTTCATTTTATAGATCCTTACAAGGAGACTTGAAATGGGCTTGGAGAAACTCCTGTCAAAGAAATCAGTGGAGGAGGAATAGACGCTTCCTGTGTCAAGTTGATGATAAAGACACAGTGCAGCTTCAACTTGACTGTGGTGTTTTCACAATTCTTCTGAAAGCCCTGCTAACTGTGGCATTGAGTGACTCTCTTGTCATAAAGGCCAATTAGCTTGTGTTGCAGAACAGAGCTCCCTCCTGATGCTGAAGAAGAACTGGAGCCAAGCCGCTGACAGGAAACTCCTCTGGGAAGATGGAACATGGAGAGAATCAGCGATCCAGTGGCTGAATCCTCAAATTGAAAGGACGGCGTTTTGCTAGTCAGAGGGCCTCCTAATCATTTAAAATAAAGTTCAGTTAAAAGCCGTGAATTCTTCATTATCAAATAGAATTTTCCCCCAAACAGTGTCAATGTCTTGCATACATGGAAGCCTGTATCACTTAGTGAGATCGATGACACGTGCTGATTTTATCATGTTCAACCCTTTTCCACCTCAAAGAGAAGAAACAAAAATTGATGAAACAATATGGAGTGGAAAAAACAAAGTGCCATACTAGCTATACACACACACACACTCACGCCCACACACTTCAAGCCTCACAGAATTGACAACACTAATAGACAAACATAACAATGTTAATTATCAAATCCAGATACTAAAACTGCATTACACTTTAATAAGCCCCAAAGTGCTGCTGAACTGCCAGTGCAACATCAGGGAGTTCAAATTGATAGGCCTTGCAACCACACAGGGGATTTCTACTATTTGAGATGATTAGAGCTGTTGAGAAGATTGTGTGGGAGTGTCAGTATCTTCCTCTCTCTGCTGTTAGCTTTGTCACATCAACCAGAGTTCAAGAAATTACACCTCATCATTCTTATTGGTGCATGGAGTCCAGTTGTCTGAAGTGATGCTTAGTGTTCCTCTGTCCACCTTCAACCTGAGCTGAGTATAGGGCCTTTAGAGTCTTTGGTTTAATAAATACAGAGATGGGGGTAATGCTTACAGTTTCAGTTACAATTAGAGAAACACTCTATTAAATGTTTATTAAATATTCCTAAATCAGGCAGTGCTGCCCATGTTTGAAGTAGTTGCTGAATACTGTTTCAGAATCTTTCCTGGGTTGGGTCACTGCTGAGAACTCAACCCTGACCTGTGAGGTCACCGGGCCAATATAAGGCCAGGTCTCCCCCTCTTCTGTCTCTTCTGTCCTCTTCCTACGATCCTTCCACAGGAGGGAAGGCTGTCGAGCCTCTTCTCCAGCGCACATCTTCTCTTCCCATCCAACTCTTCGAGAGGAGCTCAAAGGTGCAGCTTCCAGCTCATCTCACCAAGGAAACCTCCTCGCCCTCCAAGCTCTACCAACCCTTCAAGCAGCGACTCGATGTCCTGCTTGAAAACTTCAACCAGCAACTGAGCTGCACAGCTCAACAGAATCACTAAGGCGGGAGCCACACAAAACCAGCAAGACGACCTCACAGGACTGCGAACTGCACAGCAACTCTTTTTCCCCTTTCCACGGACGGGTAACACAACTGGGCTTAATAATTATACTAGGCTAAGCAAGACTGTTTATTGGATTCTGTGTGACGTTTATAAGTTTGATTTGTGGTGTTGTGATATTGTGGTTACAAGTTGTTGAGAAAGTTAATGTTAGTTATGCTCTTCAGTCCTTCCGTGCATGCATCTAGCAACTTTCTCTAATTTGGCACACACACACACACACACAGACACACGCATAACTCTTCACCTTATTATCTCTACAGGTCGTAAACATTCCAATAGGTGGGGGAAGGGTGTTATCTCTTTGGCCAGCCGCCATTTTGAAAGCACGCTGGCTCACACCGACACACACACATGTAGACTCACATACCTGTCTTTGTTTAGTAATTACACCGTTAGTAATTTGTGTTTTTATACTTTATTATATTCATAATAAATGTTTTTCTTTCACAAATGTTTTCATTAATGTTGCATAAGTGAATTTTGCCAACCTCTACACTGTCAAGAACTCCATATCCTTCAACTTAGCTAACTATCTATATGGTAATTTTGGTTATAGTTATTAATTTAATTGTTAATCAGAGTTCCAAATTTGTAGTTAGAACCTTTATGAGACTTAATCAATAAATTGGCTATCTTTTCCCTTCCTTGGAAGGGTGGTGCCCCGAGGTAACTTTAATCAATTAAAGTTATTATTTAATATTAATAATTAAATATTAATATTTAATATTTAATTTTGATAACCAAATTTATTGAATGCCGAAAGGCAAACCATTTTATGGTATCACGTTTAATGCATTATGGCACAACACAGTCAAAAGACCTTTCTGCAGGCTCCTCCTTGGGTAATTGTTACTTTGGTGTAATTCAAAAAAAGGTAATTTACACGAAATGAAATGGCAGGGCCATTTGGAGTCATTTGAATAAACCAATCAGATCATGACGCTGCATGCGGCCTATCCTGAATGCATTAATGCCATTCAAAGAATTGACTGCAATTACTAAAATGTCAAGAAAAAATATTTGATAGTAGTGAAGACATCATTAAGCAAATGATCAGTGAGGCATTGCTCATCAGACTGAACACAATAGACTGTGTTAGATGTTATGTCGGCTATTTACAAAGCGATCACACAGACCTCAGTAATGATAGAACTGCCCTTGGCAAGATTCCTTGTTAAAATCCTCCCATTGTATGATTTTCATGGTGAAGATCACATCCCCTCCAACACTAAGCGAAGTCATTTCAAACAACATTTTACCAAATGGATGTCTGGGCATGATTACTGACGGGACGTGAGCAATTTCTACTTAAAATACATGGTGAGCCAGTTCTGCTCCCGGAGGATGATTCAAACATTCAAAACACTTTGCTCTTTTAACAAGAGGAGATGGTCAGGGGGTGTTGAATTTTTGCGGACGGCACCCCCCTCATCCTGCTACATCGTGTACTTCTTTAGGCTATATATAAACATTAATAAGTGCACTTTAAAGATTTAGGTCTGAGCTGTTAACATGTTATTGTAGATAATTTAAGTGCTTTAAGATTGAAATGGTTATTTGAGTTGGAACAGCCAAACTCATAATGTTGACATTACTGCACAGAGAAGATACAGGAACAATGCAATTATTCAAACTTGACTTTTGTGATATACGAGTCAAGCCTGTCAGACAGGCCACCTCTGCACTGCTGTAATTTCTCTCCATGGTAATTTCAGGGGCTGTTTGCTGACTGAGGTGGGTTATCAGTAACAAGGCTCACAAATCAACCAGCACTTCATTTTACTTCCTTTTTCATTGCAACATAAAGAAGACAGAGAGCAAGGGAATCCCTCACCATCCTACGGTGTAGCTGCTTAGTCTTGTGTTTTATAAGGTATTCAATTTTGCTCATGGCAAAAGGCCAAAAATGGTGTATTCAATTATGAACAAATCAAAGGTCATATCGGAAAACTGACAAAGTCATCCCTATCCGGATATTCCACCTCCAGTAAAGGTCAAACTGCGTCTATGTTGTGTTATATACTTCAGTGACAATAACAAATTCAACCGGAGCAGTAACAATGTGGCCTTTTGTGTACGATAGTTCCTTGAGGTAATACAGTCAATAGTTTGATTTCCAGTGAGCCAGACAAACAAATCTGTCAATACCATTCGTTTAACTCTGGATGAGGTAGACCCCTCCTGACTCCCACACATCCAGGCAATTACTGTCAATCTGTGTGTGGTTGGAAGGTATCCAGAGGAATACTGTCAGCTTTAATCTGTGATGGAGGGGAGTTAGCAGGTCTAGACCTGATCCAGCTTCCCCTCTGTGACATGTTTGATTTGTATTTTCATGAGGAAATAACTAACTTGGAGGCTGGAAGAGATTCCTGAAAGTACATGTCCGGTTTCATGTACACATGTCAGGGTCTTGATGGGAATATGAAAGACCTCTAAAAGTACTGTAATAATCCAGTTTAGAGGTAACAAACAGTTACTGAAAATGTATTTTATAATAATTATAATATTTGGATTGAAAATAAAATTCAGAAGATGGACATTAGTAGATAAGAATATGCACTGATTTCATCTGTTGGAAGTATGGGGTGTGCAAATTGACCAAAACAAAAATAAAAGATGTGTGAATCCAGTGGCTATATAAATCTGCAACAATGTGTTGTCAAGAATTAAATAACCAGGGTCAAGTCTTACTTCCAATGTGATCTTATATGTGATCTTGTTCCTGTGGTCTTCTCAAGAGGAAGAACACGTATTTACATAAAAGATAAAGAATATTCAGACACATTGGTCAGGTATTGTAGATCTCATGTGTTGCAGCCTCTGCAGAGAGTTTGCTGCTGGAAGTTGATACAGACTTGAGGCACAAGCTGCGAGACACAGATCTACAGAGTTCTCATTGCCAGTACATCAGTGATACAACACAGGCCTGGTCTACAAACAAACCATTACAAACTAAATATCAAGTTACGGTTGAGACTTTATACAACGTGATTCAGAAAATGAACATGGTGAAAAGTCAGTATAATGGTGAATATATATAGCTAATAACAGTAGTTGCTAAGAAGTTGCACGGACGAAATATATTTAAAGATGAATACATGTACATATATTCTACGTAAATTATTAAAACACACTGTGCTGTGGGGATAATTCTTCTGTCAACACTTAGAAATGTGAGGGTTTTACCAATAACATCAGCTGAATCCTGTGTAGTCTTTTTTCAAACATATTTGAATTTGATAACCTGTTAAAACTTAATGTTACCGAGCTTTAATTGATAACCTCTACAGCTCCTCTGGTCGTCGTTAATAGCAGAATACATGATGCTTAGGGAGGGACAGCTCTGTCTGTGTTGTAAAATATCTCTGTGACATAAACTGAGCCTAGATTCAAATGATGGCGCTATGCAGAGAGTTTCTTCAGTCACACTTGATATTCAATTTAATTCAGAGGATAAAGATGGAAAATATCCTCATGTTATCGCCCTCGTAGAGAAGCCCCTCTACATTGAACTGGCTCCTGGCCAATATTAACAAAACAATACATGGGGATATATTCTCGCCAGTACCTGGATATCACAACTGTGATTTTTTTGTGTATTGACAATGATTTCATATTGTGTTCAGTCTAATTTTAGTTTGTGGATTGATAAATTCTTGTTATCAAAAGCAACCATATCAAGTCCAAATGATATTATTTCACACTTTCAAGTAAATCAAATCTCAACTGTTATTTGATCTAATTTCAAGTTAACAACCATTTTCAGTAGTTGCATGGTTAAGTAATCAGAAAGTCATGCTGAAAACAATAATGATGATTGCAATTTCTGCAGTTGAGTGGCCTCAAAATATGTTTGATGGTGAGAAAAGCTGCTGCAGCATTTCTGCCACTTTTTTCCGGATAGATTATAACCACGAAAGAGTAACAACGATTCACTGAGCATTGAGTTTAATTTGAGCTCTGTCTGAGTGTCCTTTTCCCCTTTAAGGTGTGCTGTTCGTCTTCATCAGTGTGTTATAGATGGTGGCCTGCACAAAATGTTGTGTTTTGAGTGTTGGACTTGGACGAAGTCATTTGTTCTCCTCCGTCTTCTAAACCTGTCAACACCATATCAACATCAATACTGGCCCTTCATCTCTCACCCTACTAAGATTGCAAGAAACCTGGGTGTCATGTTTGATGAGCTGCTATCCTTTTCTGACCATGTTGTAGCTGTTGTCCCCCAGCCCCTATTTGCACTTTACAACATAAGAAAAATCAGGCCTTAAGTCACCCAGTATGCAGCCCACCAGATGGTCCAGAATGCATCTGGGACATCTGGTCTTCGATAAGCCTAAAAAGGATTCTCATCACAAGGAACACCTATTTGGGGTGAATAAACAGACTGTGTAAATGGCAATGAGAGTCATATCAATATTTGGCTTTTGGCCATTTGGGTGTAACTGATAAAAACATGTGAGCACATCATCATAGGAAGACGTTCTTAAGGCTTGGGAATGATGGGTGATGTCATATGATCAACCAGCATCTATACGCCATGACCTCGCAGCCAGTTGGCCTCATGATCCCAGCATAGGAGGTGATGCTGATGTCCTGTGTTTGTATCACACAACAAAGTTGATCCTAGTATTGAATAAAGGGTCTGAATATTGTCGTCGATGTGATATTTAGTTTTTGCTTTTGGATTATATGGAAGAAAAATTCTAAAAGTCCATTTCAATTTGTCTTCATTTAGTGTATAGTATAGACGAATGAGGGAAACCTTTTATTTAAAATGGTTTTAGCATCATGCTGAAGCTAAATGTGAAATAAAAAGCACTTCTCATGGCCTTGAATCTAACAGGGAGAGACTGAAGAGGTCTGACCAGGGCTCTGTTCATCTAAGGATTAGTGGTCGACTAAATGAAAGAAGCTCTTCAATGCTCACCTGCTCCTGCCTTTTATCTCCACCATCTCAGTGCTGTAAAGTGTTTGTGTGTGTGTGTGAGATGGAAGTGCAGAAGTGCAGAAGTGCATCATATTAATCCTGCACTATTTTAAGGGTCATGAGTGCATCTTGTTTTGACCTGACTTTATCATGGCTCATACAATAATGGGTAAGTAAAAGACGGTCAAACAGTTTATTATGATAGACATTTTTTATGTATTTTAATTAAATTATACATCCCTTTCAAATAAAGGACTTTTTTTTTTCAATGATGTGTGGCTTTGCTCAAATCTAGAGATCTATAAACAGTAAACAAGGGATGTCCTGCGAGTCAGGCATTGTGCATGGATGTTGGATAAATAATTTTTCCCTCTGTGTAAATTGTGGCCCTTTAATGACCCCTGATTTACAAAAATACTAGATATGCCACTGAATTCTTAAGTCTTGTTTTTGTAATAAATTTCACAATAGAAAGGCCCATCTTTAAACTATGCTTCATTCAATTAAAAGAAAAAAAAAACACCTTTTTTTCCCACCTTAATCATAGTTTATTTCATATTTTATGCAGTCTGTTAAAAAAAGGTTATGGTAGCTTTAAAAACAACTGATTCTGCTATAAAACCCACATTAAACAAATATTATCTTTATTGTGTTGTTTGTACACAACTGATTATAAAATGAATCATTTTTCTTGCCTGGGGGGGCTGTCATTTTTCATCTATTGTTCCGCTATTGAATGCAGAAAATGGCTAGGGTAAGGAAATCAATTAATCATTAGAATAACTGGAACTGGAACGTTCATGAAGAAATGATCATGGACGTAGTCTTCATTATTTTGCATGAAATAGTCACCAAGCTATGTGATCCATCAAAGGTTATTATTCAAATTTAAATACCGTCCTCATGGATATATTAAGGCTCAAGGATGTAATTAAAAACTTTAACAACAGGTCATTAATATTCCTAAAAGATTAGTGGGAAGCTAAAGGCTTTGACAGGAAGGGTTAGCTTGCTGTTGTTGCTCAGCAACATTTCCTTCACCTGTCAATAGCAGACAGCTAGGGCCAAGGTCACTGGGCACCTTGCTGCTCACCTCATCAACAATATGACAGGAATGTGAGCTGGACATTTAATGTGCTGCACTGAACACACACACACACACACACACACACACACACACACACACACACACACACACACACACACACACACACACACACACACACACACACACACACACACACACACACACACACACACACACACACCTGACACTGATCCCATCAAGTCAAAAGGGAAATTTACACAGCTCTCTTCTGTTAGAGCTGCTTTGTTTTTGTGTCTCTTATCGACACGTACTACTTATTTATCTGCAAATATTTGAATCATCTGATAATTTTTCAATGACGTCCTCATTCTCATCATGTTATTATGCCCCTCTCTTTTGTAAGAGTCCCTGCACTATATCGTTGAATGACAATGATGTAAAAAGTTATCATTCTTTAATTAACAGTTTCCGTCATTTAACGCCTGGAAATTTTTAATACTAATCACAGACTCTGTCAACACGAGGCTAATACCACTGCCAGCAACAATGTCAAGCAAATACCCACAAATCATTGTGTTCATGAGGAACAGGTCTGCGCTGTTTGAACTGTACAACCCAAGAGCATCTTCGCAGATAGGAGCTAAATGACCCGAGGCTCAATAGGCAGCCATATGACACTTTTCACATGTGAGGAACAGAATCTGGAACAGCAGCTGAGGAAACACACAGGCCGGCCGTGCTGAAGTAAAAGGAAAGCCACAGTCAATCAGCACAAAACCTTTTCAGTGTTACATTGTTGAAAAACAGTACAATTCATATAAAATTATCCGAATTGATTGCACCTGTGTAAATATTGGATTATTTATTGGTGCATTTGCAGCGATTCAGTTTGACACGTCTTTAGTTCTCTTCTCTAAGTGGGAAATATTGTCTGCATGAAACATTCCTGTCTAAAAATTACGAGTCAGACACTGACGTAGATGTTTTTTCATTTTCGGTTACTCATAATGAAACAAGCAATTTAACCTTTAAACAATATAACATGATGGCAGCATTAGCATTAATCTCAAAGCACCACTCATTAAATGTGAAGTAAATCATCCTCCTACACTCTCATCTCAGAAGCATTATTTGAAGAAAGTAGTGCTGCCTGGAAGCAGCTCTTAACTAGATAGTTAATTTACCTTAAACCCTAATGACCTGTTCATCATAAGAGGTTCTGCTGAGATTGAAACATACTTGGGCCTAGATTTTAAATAAAGATCATCAGCAATCATCTAAATTTAGTTTAAATCAAATCATTTTAGTTGTTTCCTACACTGTAAATGATTTAATTAGCAAATGCTGCAGGGTTGATTTTTTACTTGTTTTCTTAATTCTTATATTTATGTGACTCAATTTATTAGGCATTAATGAATTAGCATTTGATTTGTCTTAGAAGGGTTTTAAGGTGAATTTTTGTTTTGAAAATATTTTGCATATAAAACCAAAAGATTATGACAACATTTGTAAAAGGTCTCAACAGTCATTTGTTTAAAATTATAGCACTTTTCTTAACAAGGTTACAAAGTAATTTACAGAGAAGAACAACAACAACATTAGGATGTGAAATAAACTTAAGTTGGTAAAATGTCAAGAGTGAGAAGACAAAATCCGTATTATGTATTAAGTATTCATAAATGCTTTGCGATAAAGGAAAGTTTTAAGATGAGATTTAAATGATGCTAACAATGTTGCCCGTCTGATTGCAATAGGTAGAGTGTATCACAGTCTGGGAGCTAGAACAGCAAAGACCCAGTCACCTTTAGTCATAAGCCTGGATCTGGGAACAACCAGTAGAGCTGCATCCACTGGTCAGAGAGAGCTTGAGGACATAAGGAGTCAATCAATCTTTTAAGTAATTTGGAACGAGGCCATTTAAAGCTTTAGTAAAATCTTAAAAGGGGGCAGCCAGTTTAGGTGGGCTAACGCAGGAGTCATGTTTTCATATTTCTTTGTGCCTGTTCAAATTCAGGTAGCAGTGTTTTGCACCAGTTGGAGTTGGTGAATGGATTTCTGACTGATATCAGCATAAAGTGCATTACAGTAGTCCAGGCAACAAATAATTAAAGCATGTATAACCTTATGTAAATCGGATCGCATCAAAACAGAGGTCTGCATCAAATGTTACACCAAGATTTCTAGCTGTCTGCTTCATATTTTTAAAGAGGGAGCCGAGTTTGCTGTGAACCAGGCTGGTGGAGTTTGTTTGGCCAATGGCTATAATCTTCGATTTGTCATCATTAAATTGTTCTAAAGTTTTGCGACATCCAGCATTTGACATCCTTGAGGCAGGCAAGGAGATTGTCTAAACTGCTGGAGTTGCTGGACTGAAGAGGGACATATAACTGAATGTCGTCTGCATAACAGTGGTGCGAGACACCGTGGTTTTTAATGATCTGACTGAGAGGAAGCAAGTATATTGAAAATAAGAAAGGCCCAAGAACAGACCCTTGAGGAACACCAAACTTAAAATGGGCAACTGAGGAACAGGCATTTTCTACTACAACAGAGAAAGTTCTATTAGTGAGATAGGGACGTAGGACTTGTAGGGCTGTTCTCTTTAGGGCGGCTGTGGCTGAGGGTAGAGCAGGTTTGATTCCAGTCTTCCCCATTTGCATGCCGAAGTGTCCTTGGGCAAGATGCTGAATGGCCCCTCATAGATGTTGAATGCACTTATTGGAAGTCGCTTTGGATAAAAGGATCTGCTAAATGACATGTAATAATCCCATGTAATAAACAAAGTTTTGAGTCGGTACAAGATAACTGAGACGTGAATATCAAAATCACCCTGTCATACTTGGCTAAAACAATAAATAAAAGTTCAGAAAATTATTATACCTTGGAGGTCTATAAACTGAAATACATATTGAAGGAGCAGGACCTGAAATTAGAAAGCATAAGACTTTAAATTAAGCACTTAAAACATTTCTTATAAAAAAATAAAATAAACCACCGCCTCTTCCACAGGGATGAGGAAGGAGATGGTTCAAATAAGGTTTCTAAATAACTGCCTACGTTCCCAGCTGTGGGCAGCACAGGTAGATGAGAGCCAGGTGTGCCCAATACCAGGCCAACAGGAGGGTTGTGTAAGTACATCTTAAAATACTGCTGAGAGAGTTACTTCAACCCAGGCAGTTGGTATTGTTTGGTTGGTTTGTACTTCTTGGTTAATTTGGTTTGGTTGGTTTGTGTACTTTAGTTGGGTATGGTATGGTTTGTATTGGTTGGTTTGTATGGTTTGGTTTGTGTTGTAATGGTTTGGTCGATTGGGTTTGTATGGTTTGGATTGTATGTTGGTTGGTTGGATTGTTAGCAAGATTACGCAAAAACTACTCGATGGATTACCATGAGACTTAGTGGAGGGATCAGGTGGGTCAGTGAGAAATCTGTCAAATGTTGGTGCAGATCGGAGGCAGATCCGGGAATTTTTGTATCCCTTTCCCTAACATTGTTAGATAAGGACATTTCAGACATTTCCATCACTTTCCCAGGGAATATTTCTTGCATGTTGATAGAAAATATCTGACATATTTAGGAGACTGATTTCTATAAGCATGTGCAATTTGGTGCAACTTGATTGACATTAAGGGAACTATTAGGCCTGGGCAGAGATATGCGCTCTACCGAGTGCTGGTCTAGTTAGTGTAAAGTTTTATTTTGAGCAGGAAAGTGAAGAAGTGAGAAGCAGACATGCTTCGCTGTGATGGAGTTAGCAGAACATATGAAATGTTAAAGTTTTTGAAAATAGCTGCTACCCAATCACAGTATTGGTGCTATTGTGACAGTCAAGGTTAATATATTTATAAACACATGTAAGGCTATCAATTTCATTGCTAAATTTGACAAATTTGGGTAAATCTAGAAAATCTAGTAAATGACGCCCCTGTAACAATCTTCTCTACACATCCTACTTCATGTGTGACTAGCTCATCTGCCACAAATTGTTTTTAGCCTCCTCCCCACTGGCCTTATCAACTGCTGACATGTTTCATACAGGCTGCACTCCTGTGAGAGATTTCCTGGGGTTCCTGAGTGATGAGCTGTGATTACATGGCTTCTTTAATGCCACGCTCTCTCTTTCTGTTTACAATTTGATTGGCCGAGGTGGTGGAAACATTCGCCTGCACGGTCTCATTTCCCAATCTTTGGTCAGGATTAACATGGCTGATTTGGTTCTTGAATGCATTATCCTGGTTTGTAGCTTTTGTCTCGGGTTTTTGCAGAAGCCTCTTTATTGACAGTTACATGAGATTGATGTGCATCCTCACCAGAAACAAATTCTACATGATTGTGAACAGAGAAACTCACAAGTGACTGTTTTCTTGCCTTTTAGTGCTGTATAATGTTTTTAAATTCAATGTTCTTCCATGGACTTTAGAGAAAATGTCTCTGAAAATGCTCAGTCAGAACAAAACGAGTGCAGGCTGTCAGACAAAGGATCAGCCCATAATCCCATGAGGTCTGTTCCATTCAGTCAATCAGCAGGTAAATTAACTGACACTGCTGAGTTTATTGGTTTGGCAGACATCACCAACAAGTGTTCTGTAGCCTTGACCTCCATGACCCTTCTGTGATTGGCTGCTGCGTATAGGAGTTGTAGATTTAACCAATGTCTTTTATCCTCTAGTTCTATGTTCTTTGTAAATACATGTACATGAGCGGATGTGGCTCAGGAGGGTCCACTAATCAGAAGGTCGGTGGTTGTATACCCAGCACCTTGGGCAAGACACTGAGCCCAAATTGCCCTTGAGGGTTGTGCATATAAAAGCACTATATCAATGGTTGCATGAATGGGTGAATGCGAGTTGTACTCAAAAGCGCTTTGAGTGGTCTATAAGACTGGAAAAATGCTATATAAATACATGTATAATATATTTTGAAGCATTATCTATTTGTAAGATGATAGACTACAGCTTGTTTTGGGAGTAGGTGTCACTGCTTTTAGAAAGGTCATTAGCTAGGACAGCTGGTGAGCTGGCTCCCATAATGTTTGCCCCTGCTATTGAAAGTTAAATTAAACCTTCAACAGTTTACTGATTATTGACAGTAGAAAATCATAGTAAAAACATATTAACATCCTCTGTGTTTTTCTATTTGTTGGATTGCATGGATTATATAAAAAAAAACTGCTGTATCGAATTCCACAAAATTATGAAGGAGTAGAGGGTGACCTAGCAGTGGATTCGATCAAATAGTCAGATCAAGGTTTTTTTTCCTCAAATTTTTTTAACATGGTGAGATAGGGTGTTTAGAGGTACATAGCCCTTTCTTAGACCCTTCCTCGATTTAATGCTTTCGACTGTAGGTAAAAATGTTTAGCACAGATCAGGAGACTGTAAGACTCGCATATTTAATGAGGAGATTAGGTTTAAACTATCTTTGAGTTGAGGCTGCACCGAAAAAAATAAAAATCATACAAGGCTGGTTCCACTAAACCAAATGAGTTTGAGTTCAGTAGTTTCATAGTTGACCAAGGACAAAGCAGAAGGGACAGAGTACAGGATGAAGGGTGAGATGATGAACACGCAACATGTTCAGAAACTTGATCAATCACACTTTGGCTTTTTCTTTTGCTTTTACACTTGAACACAGGGGCTCAATAACTCATCCAAAAGTAATGATTGTGTGCTGGTGAAGACCTGGGGAAGTCAAGCGTGAAGGCTTTTCCTCTACAAGGCACTGCTGTTAAAGGGTAGGATGTTTTTTAATGCAGAGCTTGTCAGTCTCAACAACTACACTTAAAACAACAATTTTAAGGCAGCATTTCCACCTTCATTGATTTGGATTGTGTCAATAAACCCCCGGAGCAGCAAACTATTTTATAGTTACAGACTGAAGTTGAAGGTATGTACATCATGATTTTACCTTGTTGAAAGATTTATAAAAGTGTATAAAGGGAAAAAGCCTACCTCTAAAAATATTTTCCATACAATTCAAGCTACACATCTGTGTGTCGCTTTCTCCATCACATTAATGGTAAAACATAAATCTGCAGAAGGAAAACTCATTCAAATGGTATATCTTCTCAGTCCAAGAATAACAACATAGAGAACTTCTGAAGACATCGACAAGCATGTAAATGAAGAGAAAGGAAGGGACAAAAGCCATAATTCGATGTCAGAGCCAATGGCTGGAATCCTGCACAAGAGGAAAATGTTGAATTATCACAGTAGAGTTCTTTGCTCGTGCAAATATGTTGGCATTCTGCTGGCAAAGCATAATTTCCCTTCTTGTTTGTCATCGTCAAAAAGAACATAAAAATGTACAGCGCTTCAAATGAAATGGGGCTGGTAGGCAGAGCCAGGCCAATAAATAAGGTTTATAAAGCCAGTGCCATTTCACTGGTGCAGCTGTCCACTGCTGAGGCTTTTATTCTCATGCCTCATCATCTCGACCACTCCAGTTCTGGTCAATGGCTCATTTTCATACACTTTAGATCTTTAAGTCTAGCAAAATCAAAGCAGCTTTTCCTGGCAAGTAAACCTTTTTGATATCGCTGCCTTGATAGATTTTTCCAAATCTAGTGAGTGGAAAAACATGGTTTAGTAAAGAAAACTGTAATTGGTACACCAATATTACTTTATCCATTCGGTGAAGCCTGCATTTCATTAACCTTGAATTAGAAACACAAAGAGTTCCAATTCTGCCCAAAATGCTCCTAGCACCTGGAACGTCTCCATTCAGCTGTGTCTCCAATGGATCAATCATGTTTCAGTGCAGGGCAATGCAAACCACGTGTGGTAGATCTTTGATTTAAAGGTCATGCATGAGAGTTTCAGTATGAATGTATTGCTTGAGGACGAATACTTTTCTGAATGGAAGCACCAAATTACAGAATACTGACAAGTTAAATCACCATAAGTCAACTGCAGAGTGGAGATTTCAATCAGGTTTGAACTGAAAAGAAATGAGAATTTTGTTAAATTTGTTAAAACGGTGCCTGCTGTCATTTTCCGGGGTCGACTCCCGACCCAAAGGTGGTGCTCAAAGATCACATGATTACCAAATAAAATAGAACTTTCACATTAATCAAACTATGTGAGAGGAGCAAGAGTAGGAGGAGTCTACAGCCATACCAACAGGAGTCTATCTAATGCCAACAGGTCTGTGAAGCTGTAGCCTATAGGCCCAACAGGGCTCTGAGCTCAGGGCTAAAGTCAGCATGGTAACATGACACTTTTTGGAAGTTTTAAATTTCTTCTGTGGAGGTGAGGTAGCTGGGAGAGCACCTTCACCTGTACCAGAGGATCTATCAGCGCAGGTCAGAGCTGTTAGCTGGTTGATCCTCAGGTTTAAAAGGCAGCAGCTGAGCTGCCTCACTGGGACACTCAGGACTGAGACACAAGAGACACTTTTGAGTTGAGTCTGTGGGAAGTTATGTTTGCATTGTGTGATTAATAAAATATGCTGAAAAGCAGCATGTTCGTCTCTGGCTGTGTGTGGGAGACTCCGGGAGCATGGGACTTTGCCACAGCTTCTGAAACACTTTTTATCATATTTGTTCAAATCCACTTCTCGTCCTGATGACATCTGACTTTTAATTTTTTTAAGTTGGTGTCTGTTGCCAAACACAAACAACCAAACACAGCAAATCGCGTCATTTAAATCAAATGAAATGATAGGCTGGTGTCACTGCGCATGACTGGAGTCTTCACCTGGGGACCCTGAAGCAGAGATGATTGCCAGTGTGTCATAGAAAGGCCTCTAGCAGTTTTTAGGCAGTGCTTGTTCAGCTGTTTTGGGGGCGTAACTTTGACGAGAGGGCCAATGGGAGGGGGTGGGATGTATCTCTGTAATTTTAGCCTAAAGTGTAACCTGCTCTGGCTAACTTTTCCAGGATTACCAACTTCTGCTTTCTTTGAACAAGATTAAACAGCAATACAACCACTACAATATTACAATTTATGATTAGAGGGACAAGGGACACAAATAATTGAAATCCATCCAATAATTGACAAACGGATGCTGGTCCAAAATGAAAAGTCAGGGGATCAGCTAAATGACAGAAAGATTCATCCTCTGATGGATGTCTGAAAAAAAAAAAAATTAAATCAATCACAGCTTAGATAGGACTCAAGTGGTAGAACCACAGACTGACAGACATCAATAAATGAGGGGTCTTGCCACTGGCGCGGCCAAAAGTTCTGACATACGGGTTTATTTATCTGGATATTACAAAAGTATAACTGATTCTGATTCTCATTTTTGTTCCAAAGCCTTGCGTATTTTGCACTGATATTGTGTAGTCTGATATCTGGTGACATTTGAGAGGTTTGCATGAACTCCACCGGTGTCATGCAATATAAATCATATTGCTGTTTCATCTGGAAGGTCTACTCCTCGTACATACAAACTAAAAGTCACATCATTCACATTTATCCAGCGTTATACTTTTGCCCAGGGGCATTTAGACACATATGCAATGTAATGTGTGATTGCCAAAGGAACACCACTCTATCAGTGTAGTAGTGTAGTAGGTTGAAACACAATGTGTGGCATTGAAATGTATGGCTGTTCACACAGCTGATGACATGTTACAACAGCTGCTAATTTATGTTCTTAAGTTATTCCAAGTACATTAAGTTCTTTTCAGATCCATAATTTTGCATTGGTAATTACTGTAATATACACACCAGGGTAGGCATTATCATTTCTTCAAGATGAGGGAGGTTTGATGAGTCAGAGATCTGCAGTGAGCATAAATCTCATGGGGATGTCATATTGTTTGTTGACAGTGCAGTTAGCCTCCAATGATGAATTTATGTTGAAGCAAGCCACCACATGCTAAGTAACTTCAAAATGAAGCCATCGACCCTCTGATTGATGCCCTCTGTGCCGCTGTGGCTCATACAGAAGCCATCTGCCTGATTCATTGCAGCATTGTGGAGGAGACCGTTTCCTTGATGGCTGCTGGTGGCGGAGAGTCAGGAACAAAAGAAGTCACAGTAGGAGATGTTGAGATGACGCAATAATACACCACTCAAAAGGCCCTGCAATTATTGTGGGTTTATTGTAGGCAAGGAACAATACAAAATACAAAACAATCCATCAAACAGCAAAAAGCAGAAAAAAGCTACATTTAGACTGAAATGTGCACAAAGCATGGTCTTTGATGGATATACACCAGGTTTCAGCTTTTTCTCATCTTTGTGTTCACATCACAAAATCTTGTGTTCATGCTGGAGACTGTGTGCCATGCAGAACAGAAAATGTCTCCAACACAGCTTCTAGTTCCCCAAAATATTAGCTGAACTATGTCTCAACAAAAGGGAGGAAAAGGTGCACAAAGTAGTGGTACCTTACGCTACAATCTACCATCAACAACAACATCTTCTCAGTCGTTCCACTCTGGAGATTGTTAGCTTCCACTGACTGGTTTGAAATGATAGAAAACACATCGATGGAATGGTGGATTAAATGAGATATTAAAAAAATGCACTCCCTGGCATGAAAAAACCCACATAACACAATATTTAATTAACTTCACATTGCACTTCACAATCAATTTCAGACAACTACAATAAAGATGGAAAAAGCTTGCTGTTCTGTATGAAAACATTTCCATTTCATTAAGTTCACTCAGTTTCCATACCCTCTGAGTGCTCTTCAATTTACACCTGTACCAGGCTAAAGAAACTGCAGGACTTCTCTCTCTTTTAATGGCAGGGTGAGCTCTTTACTTAGAAACTGAATTGCACCAGCTCAAGAATGGCACTTTGTCGAGATCTTTTTACACATTCCGTCATTGCTCTGTGGTTTAGCCTGGCAGATAAATCACAGAAAAGTACTGCACTCTAACACAATATCCGTGATTTACTGCCACAAGAGTTATTTGACCCTTTTACAACCAGCCTCGCCATCTGCACATTGGGGTTACACATTTCTTCCTCATTAATATCCTTATTATACATTGGTCACGGTCCTTCACTGGCTCCTCAGAGAGTCCACAGTGGTCGCCTTCAGAGAGACCAAAGCAAACATATGTCGTTTTTTTCTCTCAAATCATAAGATTTTAGGCGATCAACAAAGCAGGTTCATGTGTCCTTGATGTCCGTCCCTTTCTTTGCTTGGACCTTTTTGAAAGGTCATGTAATTCCATGTCAGTGCTTTTCTCTCTAGTAGCAAGATTAAAATGTCACGGTGTTGAGCATTTCGAGTCAATTGGATTACATGGCTTCTGTTGGGGAGGTACATGAACAAAGAGGACGTTTGTTTGCTACAAGTAATCTGTTAAGCACTGGTACTGTTGGTACAAAAATATCCTAGGGCTGGGTGATGGAAACAATATAAACACTGATCAGAAAAGAACATTTCCATGATTAAAAACATTAGACACTGATTTACTGGCAATAACTTGCATTGCTTGTCAACAACCCAACACGAAGACAAAGCTGTCATATTCAGTTTGCGTAAACATTTACACAAAACATATTAAAAATACTTTCTTTAGTAATTACTCAAAAGAAAATCTAATTAGTTACATCACGCACACACACATAATACATTTTATGTATATACCAAGTGCAGAGAAAGAAAACAATTAAAAGCTCAAACAAATATAGAAAATAAGATATTGTGCTTTGCCAAAAAGCCTGTAATTAATCACAATCAACAGCTAGTTAAAATTCGCTACCATTACTGCGTGAAAGTCCTGTCCTCACAGGGGAGCCGCAGGGTTCAAAACATAGACTGTATACAAAGATGGATGACACGACTGCTCCATGGTTCACAGAAGCCCCCTAGTGGCTGGCTGCAGTATAGGTCATAAATCCTGTATCCTCCATGTTAGTGGACATGGGCCAAACTGCAAAGTCAAAGTACATACAGATTTTTCTCAAAGATGGTTTCTGTCATTTCAGGTAGTTCTTATCTTATTTGTGGGTAAGTTTGGTTTTGGTTAGTTATTCGATGCGATAAAATCAGAGTGAAACGTCATGATTGACAGCTGAGCGACTGGACCTTGCTGCCTCGGCTCCCTCCCCCTATCACTACTGTGCAGACTCTGGCACCAAATGTGCAAGATGGTGGCCCATTGTCCATCTTTATATATAGTCTATTGTTCAACACTCTGCAGCTATAATAACTGATTCCTGAATGTAGCCTTACCCAGTTGATTGACATGAGCAAAGTAGCTAATAAAGGAATGTATGTAAAATAATGTCAGTCGCTGGGAAGAGCATTATCTTCCTAATAGCTAATTGCCTCCCCAACTAAGACAGTTAGTGACAAATGCAATCCCTTTGAATTTTCATTAGTAATTCCGAGTTGTAAACACACAAATCCATCAAGTTACTGCAAATTGTTTTGTGTTACTGCCCAACGATACAAACCTTCCCTAAATAGGTTGGTTGAGTTAAAGATGCCTTCGAGGAAACCGTGTTCGCACAGAAAACAAAAGCTCAAGTGCTCACGAGGTAGAAATACGTGTGGTGTGGAGATACTTTGGCTACACCTCTCCCCATTAGATATGATATTCAGAAAACACAGAGGCAACAAACCACACTATGTGCTTGATTCAAATTTTCTCCTTACTACATTTGAATTTCAAGCTGAACAGAATATGATTAACTAAACTTATATTTTAATAAATATTGACATACCCAGCCCTAAAATATCCACTGGTTCAACAGAGGCTGCTACTGTAAATGTGGAGGAAGTCTGCTTAAACCAAACCAAGGTGATGATTAACTGCTCTCATGCTGCTCTCATGCAAGTTTTTTCTGTGACAGTTTGGGTTAATGTTTATACAAAACATGTTTCTGCATTACATCATATACTATTAGGGTTGGGTGCATGTTTCCCATTTTCCAGCCACATTTCATTAAAAAGGTGTTTTCCGCTCTTCAGTGCTGTGCAGGTGTACCAAACAGCTCATGATAACTAATTTTTAGTTTTTCTGTACAGAATACTAAAAAACTACAAAGCAGCTCATTTTTCTCCTACCTATCTGGCATCTGGTAAATGGGCTTGTCAAGTAAACGAAACATTTCAGAGAGAAAACTCCTCAGATAAATTAGAACTGACTGGACTGTCCACTGGGTGACTTAATCCATACTGCAGCTGTCAGTCTCTGATATCTGCTGATCGGTGGAGCATGTTTGGTTTTATTCATACTTTGACATCACCGCCAGGGGAAGGCTCCACATACGGTATCCTCTTGGTGGGTCGGTACTGATCTGCTGGTGTGTTGAACGCGTCCATTTCTGTAGTGAAGTGGTCGGGACTTTCACCATTGGACGTCTCCTTGATGACACTGTAGGTGAGTGCCACACTGTAAGAGGCTGGTTTCTCCATGCGCTGGGTGCCGCATTGACACAGCTTCTTGAAAGCGGCACGGAATTTTTGGGACATGGCATTGTAGATGACCGGGTTGATGGCACTATTTAAGTAGATGCAGAGACGGCAGAAGAGCAGGAACCAGGTGTCCAGGTAGGCCTTGTCCAGGAAAGAGTTGACCACCACCAAGGTCCGGTAGGGCATCCACAGCAAGGCGAAGAGGATCACCACCACAGCCAGCATCTTGGTCACCTAATAAAGTTCAGTCGTGAGTTAGTAATTGCAGCAACAAAATCAAATGACAGACTAGAAAACAGTCCTGTGGTTGCAGCCTTCACCAACCAGCGAAGCTTCTACTTATATTCTTTTAATCAGGCTCATGTAAGGTTACTGTGATGTTTGACCACTGAAATCTAATCAATTCATCTTTGAGTCCAAATGAATGTTTGTTCAGAAATTTAAGAATTTCACTCAAGATGTTTCTGAGATGTTGCGTTCACAAGATCAAAACTTTGTTTTTTAAATCACCGTAACCTTGACCTTTGACCAAATTCTAATCACTTCATCCATGAATACAAGTGAATGTTTCTACCAAATTTGAAAGGATCCCCTGGAAGCATTCTTGAGATATCGTGTTCACATGACAGCTAAATGGAATGCAGCAAACAGTATTCTTAGTATTTACGCTTGTGGTTTTCCTACTGACACATGTAAAAATGCCATTAATGAAAATTCTTTATCAAGGAATGTGCCGTTACACTTGTAGTATTCAAGAGATCTTTCTGTGCACAAGGGATACACATTTGTAATCCAGCACTACTGTTTTTTTCTATTTAATTCATGACAATCTCAAAGTTTACTGAACAGAACTTTGGCTGCTGCTTTTACTGTCGAGCAATCACAAATATATGGCAACGTATTTGTTACAGATGTTCGCGCTGACAACGATCATTCATCAAAAATGAATCCACACAGAAACAAGGCATCATGTTTGGCTTTTTGACAAGCAGCTGCAGCCAGCAGGCTCCACACCACCAGTTTCTCAGTAATGTAACCAATGACACCAACTTCCACTGTGCCCTTTATTGCTGTATGTGTGTGTGTGGGGAAACAAAACTTGAGTTTGTCAGGACTGTAAATGGGCACATATGTTGCTCTTCTGTTTTGTTTGCTGTCTTCAAATGGAGTCGTGTTTGCAGTGCTCACAAGAAGAGTCCGTAAGAACAACCCTCTCATCCTTTTTCTGACAGATCTGAGTTCATGAGTTGTGACGTGTTCACTAAGATTTTCAGAAATGGCAGAAGCCATGAGAGTACATTTTTTTGTTGAATTTAAAAGTTAAAATAATAAAAGTCACAGAGTTTCTCTTCAGCATTTTATCTCACCTCTGAGTAAAATGCAAATATACAATCTCCCATCATTATATCTTTGCATTTGCCGTATAAAATTACCTTACAGCTGGCCTGCTAAGTGTACCGTGTACACTAACTCTGCATTCAGGTGCTCCTTGAAAGGTCCCATTTCCTGAGATTCCTGTGATTCAAATAACTAAATTCATATTTATGTGTTTTGAGCACCTTGACACCTCTTTCCAATATTTGCGGTAGAGCAAAGGAAAAGGATCAGGTGTGATATAATTAATTTAAAACATGTGCATGTTAATCGTAAAACCATCTTGAGTTTACAGAAGTCTATTAATTGAAAAGCTGACATCTAAAATGAAGCTCAGCGTGAGTTCAATCAGGAAGATTTCCCCCCATTCAATCAATCTCAATTCTCTCACTCTCTCTTTGCTTAATAATCAGCTGATTGTGGGCTTTTTAAATGGTCAATCTGATTCTGCTCTCTTTCAGCCAATCATGCGGCTGCTGTCAAACCCCTTCTCCTCTCTTCCGCAGTCAGCCGTCATTCAGTTACGCGCATAATCCACTTCCACCCCAATCTCCTCCAGTTTTCAGCAGAATCATCATCAACTCATCTGGATCCTCAACCACCCCCAGTGTATAGACCCTAGGGGGATTCATATCCTACGTTCTGCTCCACCCCCTTCTAATCCTGATGACATCACATAGGGGTCTAAAACGCCAAAAGACTATGACATTGACATCACTTTCTCTGTGCGCTAAACGGTTGAGTCGAGGGTCTCTCCTGATTGAACTACTGTTTAGAGCTGATTATGTTCAGTGGTTTAAGTGATGCTGTCAGCAATTCGTCAAAAAAAATTCAGAGTCTGACTTGAGAAGGCGTTTCACCAGTTGGGAACTCATTTTTTACATTATTTTGAAATGTGAACGCACAAAACTTCCATCACCACAAGCTCATGAGTTCTATCTGAAGACAGCAAAAGTAGCTGCTCAATGAGAACATTAGGATCTTTATTATTATTACTTGTTACCTGGAGCACCCATGGGTGTCACTAAATGAACTAAGCCCGAAAGAAGTTGTAATAGGTGCTCAAAGGATCAATATGCCCAGCATTAAAAACTATTGTCACAGAGCTTCAATCCACCGGACCAAAATAACAGTGTCCGGTCTGTGAGCACAGCTGCATCTCCACCCAAACCCTTGACTTGAGTCAACTTGACTAAGCCTATTCAGATTAACATGGTGCAGCCACACTGCTGCTTAAATATTGATGGGGTGACTTGACTTTGCTTAGGTCCAACCCAAGATATCAAAAGAGAAAACACTCCTGTACCTATTATTTAGTTTGGTTCTCTTTTTTTTTTTCAGAAAAAGCTCAGTGTGTTTGTTTGCCATCAACTGAATTAGGAAAAGAAGGGCAGCACACAAAAGCGTTTGATTCATTTGTCAATGTCTTTGTGGTGCAGCGCCTTTATCAGAGTGTCAGTGAGTTCTGCTTTTGAAGGGCACCTCACACAATAATCAATCAGCAGGGAAAGCAGCTACACCTCATCCTCACAAAGGCGCATTCAAGAGCAGCAAAGATCCACTAAGTTCTCAAGTTACAGGCCAAATATTCCAAGAAAAAATTAACAAAACAAAACCCCGTACCACCATTAATTACTGAAATTGGATATCTTCATGAAAATAATACCAAGAGGTCTCATTCAGTAAAACTATGTTCATATACAGTAGCTGTTAAACTGCAAGTTAATCATGAAACTGCATTTGTGCCTGTTTTTCATTCTGTTACAGACCCTAACACTAAAGCAGTTCAGTCGTCCGTCTCATGCATGTCTTCAAATGTATGTTTCAATTAGCTGAACGTTCTACACAGGGCGCGTAACAGCTCACTATACCTCTGTGGAAAACAGACCGAAGCATAGTTTTATGCTCCAGGTCTATTTTACTGCATTTTTCACACAGCTAACTACACTAATTGTGTGTTGGGATGACCTTTGTAGACACACGCACCAAAAACTGTGGCTCATTTATACGCTTAACTAACATATCTATTTAAAATAAGAAATTGACATTTAATAAATTCCTTACATTTATGTTTTCTAGTTTCTTCCCATGTTCGGAGATAATTTTCTTTAAATTACATTTTGCCGATAAGCTTCCATCTTTTTGAAAGACAACAAAGATCTCCTGAATTCAATGTTGAGAGTCTACATACACACTTTACATGATAAAACACGATAATCATTTATACCACCATCTTTAGGTGACTTTGCAGCTAACGTCAAAAGAAGTCGTTTTTTTTTAGTTGCGACAAACTTGTCTCTTCTGGGTTGAGTTCAGTCTTTATAAAGCAGAATTCAAAACATCATTCTTATGAAAAATTTAGATTAAAGATAATTTTAGTTACTTAACATGTAATGATATCTTAACCATAGTAGTGGCACTTCTGGACATGGTCACATATTTAAAAACAATCCATATTATCATTTACATATGACATCCTGGAAACTAAACCTGGTTATTTCAGTCAAGTTAGGCATCTATCCCCTCATAGCCTAGAAAGCCTAACACATATTAATCAATCAATAATTGTAATTCCAACAATGTTACAATGTCTTACATTCAATCAAGCTTCACCAAATTTCTCAGACACATGGATAACAGTTCCCTAAATATGTCAGATTTTTCTCATCAAGTTTCATGATGAGAAAGTGAAAACGTTAAAAAACACCCTATCTCACAATGTTAAAGCAAGAGGAAAGAAAAGTCCTGGATCTGCCCCTTGAACCGAATCTACACCTAAATTAAATGGGTACCTCTCTGACCCATACTACATCCTTCTATGAACTCTCATGGAAATCTGTTCTGTTGTGTAGTCTTGCTTACAAACACACAGACAAATGGACAGGAGTGAATGAGCTCCTCGGCGGAGGTAATTCAAACTAGAATCACAGAGACGTCGTCCGCCTGACTCTATGTAGAATAAGACCATGAGTCACCCTCATTAGTCTGTTGGTCCTTTAATGTCTTATTTTTACATCACAGAGTCTGGAGAGAAATGTTCCGCTTGGACAAACTTGGTGCAGAAGTCATTGCCACCACATGCTCTACTACTCACAAAAAACTGTGGACTAAGAGCTATTCTTTATCTTTTTGTTTCATCACATTTCTCTCTTTCTTTGGTTTGATTGAGCTGAACAATCTGAGCTGAGAACACTTGAACGCATCCTGCTGCTCATCTTTCCAGGTGTAACTCTTTCCCTGTTGATTACTGATTGAAGGTTGTGTCCTCTAAAAAGTGAGCTCACTGCTCCTCTGATGAAAAGCCTCTGACATGTCACCACAGCTCCTGATGCAAATGAGCTGACCACAGAAATGATCAAGACTTTGATCATTTCGCTGCCTTCTTTGTCCCTTTAATTGATTTCACACTAAACAAACATGACAGATTAGAAAGAGATTTCCTGTGGAGACACCAGGGGTACTCTGAATATGGCTGGCTCAATGACGTAGACTCAACCCAGAGGTCTCTACTACGAAGCGAGTTCAACACACCCTGGATATATTTACGATCACCGGGGGAACCTAACAATCACAATCAGGCTAAGCGGTCCCACGAAGCTGGTCATCAACTCGATAAGTCAAACCAGGTTTTCCTCATCAAATCTGAGCGCGTGCAGATGAAAGGGGCGTGTTTACTGCATAAGACCAATCACGGACATGGACAAGTGAACTGACCACATATTTCACAACAAGGAGAAAACTATTATGTTAGAAAAATAAGAGGAGTGCAAACACATTATCCAGACTAAAAGAAACACAGTTAGAGCTGCTAAATGCAGGAAGAGGGTAGCAGGTACAACATCTCTTATTGTGTGAATGTGTAATTTATCAAGCATCTATAATGAGCTTTAGTTTGACACACACTATCTGCACTGACTCTGGGGACACACCGGGGTGGAAACATTTGCTATTATTAGTCAATAAAAACATATGGACCTATTTTCGTGCGCCATGAACGTGACTGTGCGCACTTTGCATCTAGGTGACAGGGAGAGATTGAGTTGTACTGGGTGTGTTAGAAGCAGGCATTGACTTAACAAACCAGACATTGTTTTAAACTTCCTTTATCCTTCGCTTTTAGGAGAGAACTCACAGCGCAACAGTGTCATTCTGGTGAATGCTGACTACACCAGTCTCAGAGAGAGAGAGAGAGAGAGAGGAGAGGGAGGGATGGGGGCTGTCACAAAGTAAATCTGTAAACTATCTATCCCCCATTCCAAATAAATGTTAAATTTCACCTACTTAAAGGGAAGGATAAAAGTATTTAACTATGTCTGGTTATCCCGCCGCTAACACACCCTGTACATCAATATCAGTAATTTAAGTAAAGGAACGTAGAGCGACGCAGACAGTCTGTGGTACTGTGAGCACATTGCTCCTACGTGTCAAGGTGGTTATGTTCGGCTCCAGCAGCTCACAAAGGTTTATCATTCTCTCCAATGAGGATCTGTATCTTTCATTTAGATACTCATCAGAGTAGGTCAAAGGATTGTGTGGGTCTCTGAAGACCCTGGTCCTCCTCAGAGACTCTAACAATCCACACCCAGCTCCACGGGATGCTGTAAGAACGCTGATGTCATGTTTCAAAGGAATTGATTGGTCAGTGGGCGGAGCTTTTATACAGGTTGATCTCTTATCACCAACTTTACCTGCTCCGGAGCAGTTCAGCCATTCAGCAGAAGTTACCATGGTGATTTAACCCTGATAAGAAGTGAACGAGCTTCAAAGGACCAGAAACCCTGAATAAGCAAATCTGGCTTCGTAGCACAGGACCCAGGTGATCCAAGTATACAAAGGATCTGAGTGGGAAGACAGTAGCAAATATCTAATGTCCTCCACTGAACAATCAGACAAGGCTGTTCAAGAAACAGTTTTTAATTTTGCTTAACAATTCTGATTAGTTGTTTCATGCGACTAACTCCCATCTGAATATCTACACGATTACCTTCAACACTGAGGTTATGTTTTCATTGCTGTCCGTCTGTGAGCAAGATTATGCAAAGGTTACTGAACCGATTTTCTTGAAGCTTGGAAGAATTGGTTGTGGGCCAAGGAAGAATACATTGCTTTCCCGTGCAGATTCAATTAAGATAGGGGGAACCAGGATTTTTTTTTTCATTTTCCTTTAACACTGCGAGTTTTAAAAAAAAAATTCTCGAGAAATAACGCAGAGTTTTTTGTCTAATGATTTCAGAAATCACAAGAACTGTTCAAATTATTACCTTCACACTTAGCATGTGTATTGTTCCGCATGCAACGAAGTGGAGTGTCAAATTTGATGCAATTTGGAAACGTGATAGATTGCAAAATAAATATTTTTAAATAAACAGGTGTAAAATTTTACCATTATACAACACTATATATTATCTCTGCTTATGCATACTATTTCTGCTTGTGTAACTGCCAAGATGACATCAGAGCCACAAAACTGAGACTGTGCCCGTCTCCCCCCACCAAGACCTCGAAGAGGCCTTCAGCCTGTGTCTGGGTCTTATCTCCTGGGATTTTAATATTCACTCAGTTCATACACATAGTTCACATCTCTTCACTGCATCTGCATAAAAAGCACACGCCTGCAACTGTTGCTTTGTCATTCCCTCTGCAGAATGCTCTTCGCATGCTGTATGATTGTCTGACCTTCCTTGCAAGGAATAAAGTTTACTTAAAAGACTATTATTTGCTAATCTCTTTATTTCAGAAGTCTCACCAGGTCAAATTTCCATCACACAGGCGACCAACGATCTGTAGAGGTAGTGGCTGGGACTCATAAACACACGTGACACAACGACAACAGCAGCCAACACTTCAGTTCAGGGTCTGTAAACCGGAGTGGAGCATTACTGAACTTTGAATAAACGGGTGATAAGCTATTTGTGTAGCTGGTGGTGCAGCTTCAAGATTCTGTGGACTGAGTCCTGCAGCAGGTCTTTATTTGCCATGGTTCAATTACTGCAGGTCACTTTTACATTTTCAGGAAAGATAAGCTGCATCCAGCATCACCACAGACCAGACAAACAGCCAATTCCAAACAGGTAGGTTTAGAACGGACATTTCACTGGTATCTAAAAAAACAGATGCCATTGGTGTGGATCCAGAAAATGATCCAGATTTTGTGAATCAAAATCAATATTTCTAGGAGGGTGATCTTTCAGTTTCTGTACAGTGAAACAAATATTCCTTTTAACTTCATAGGAGAATGGATATTTTCCCCATCTTTAATGGGAGCAGTTTGCGGAACTTTTCTAGTCTCACTACATGTAGATGCAATTCGATGATAAAGTGTCCTGTCAGCTTTGGCGGAGGCGCTCTCTGAGTGCCCTTGTAGTTTCAATAAGCAATAGGGTCAATCTAGATAGAAGAATAATTATAATTTGATAGAGCAGATATTTACATGTAAAAAAAGAGAGCTTCAATACAGCTTTGCATTCTTTATAAATTAAATCACATTTATGAAAAGACAACTGCAAAGGTGTTGGGAAGAACTGCTACTTTAAAACCACCTCATGAGTCATTCTTTATTTATTCAGATTGATTTCCAAATTGGAAGACTGTTCAAATCTGTACAAATTTAACAAAGCCTGGATTTGTTATATATTATTAACCAGGTGATAATCCTGATGTGAAACTTCAGGTTTGAAATTAAATATCCTCCGCTTCTATGTTGTGGTGTTTGAGCTGCACTGAGGTGAGTTTAATTTGACTGGAAAGGGGCACCAGTGAGAGAGACACCCAGTCCTCATTATTTCTTGACCTTTGGGTAATTCACTAACGTACACGGTAGGGATTGTTCCTTATATGTCCACAATGAGCACTTAATGCAAACACGCATGGTGGGTGTGTTTAAGATAATAAAAAAACAAGCCAAAAGCCTATTTGGGTTGGGGTTAACTGATTTAGAGTATGGAGCTGCCTCGGGGCACCACACCCCCTGTCATTCCAGGAGAGCGTCTCCTCGTGATCTGATAAACAAACGTCGAGCTCTGCTATCTACCTGAGTGTCTGCCACAGTAGTGTCTGTGCCTCAGAGCATCCACTGTTATTTTCAACTACGTCAGGAGGATGGAACAGTTTTGTCATAATGCAGTGTCTTAAAAAGAAAAGTCTCAATTCACAAAAAGTAAAAAAGGTCAATTAAAGGTTTGTTAATCTCTGAGTTCCATCATTATGAACAGGATTTGACCCAATAATAGGTCCCGTTGTCTTCATCACTCTTTTTACTTTGACTCTTATTTACTGTGAACTCTACTATAAATGTGTGTCAGAGATTTAAGAAGATGTTTTTGAGAAAGTGGAAAGTGATTTTGCACTTCACTAAACTCTATTCAAATGTAAATTGAGTCAAGTCAGGGTCAGCTTTCACCTGTTTGGATATTTTCTTTGTTTTTATTTATTTTTTTCATATTTTTCATACATAGCTACATGTCCTTGTGGTATAGCAACAGCTCCTGAAGAGCTCAAGCAGAACAGCTCAAAAGGTTAACATAATTTTTTTAGTATACCACCATTAAACTCTGTTCCTTTTCCTAATTGAATGAGAATTTGTTATAAACCTGATTTGGGACTGATGTTATATTCCTTATATTTCCCATGTGTTCGGGCTCAGAGAGCTCAGCTGCAAATGCAAGAGATTTTTTGAAACTGTTGATCTTTTGTTGGTGTTGACTACACACAACCCCTCACAGATAAGATCTCTATCGGCTTTTAAGTAGAATGACATACTGTACATATCTTTCTTTACTTTTTAGTAATATTAATATGCACTACATGTAAAACACACATACAACATGAAACACTTCTGGTGAAATAACACATGCTTTATGGTCATTTCTGTATTTTGAGGCAAGGGTCACCACTCTGATAATTTAATAGAAATAAACTATTCAAATGGGAAAAACGTCTTGCATTAATGTTATAAAGTAGATTTAGCTTCATAACATGTTTTGTGAAATTGAGGTTTTTTATTATTAATTCAAGTTTCTCCAGGATTGAAATTACATAGCGTAGATGACTACTTTGATTTAATTTTGATTGCTTTACTCAGAGATATTAATTTATATACACAAATAAAGAAATGTGATGTAGAGCTGCAAACCACACCCCTCAGAAGGGTTTGATTAGGAGACTCTCCAATGGAACTGCTGGTTTAGATCATTAAAATAAGAAACTAAATATAGCTACACACAGGCAGATCTATGCCAGAACATGTAGATAACAGCTTTCTTAAATTGTGCAGTTTCCTAATTTAAAATGTAAGATGGCAAAGCATCCTGTGTACATCCAACCAGCTGTAAATGAGATGTTTGACTGAATAACTTTTGGAGCTCATTTGAGTAAGATCCAGGATTGTTTGGTTTCATCTTCTTTAACATTGGGTGTTGCAGGGATCTTCATGAGAAAGAAACAGGCACATGTAGAGTATGAACAGGTGACATCTGGTGCGGATCCAGATAATGATCCAGATTTTGTGAATCAAAATATGTATTTTAGGGAGGGGATTTTGTTTCAGTTACTGGTAGAACCATAGGCAATAAAACAATATCCCCAAATCTCGCTGTATAATTTCTTTCAATAGCAATAGGTCAAAAGTTCAATATGTCAATATATTGCATTGTGCATAGTGAGGAGTTATAACACACAAGTGATCTACCTCAGATTTATAAAATGTTGTGCTGTTTATTAGTGTTTGTCATTCTCTGCTCATAAAGGAGAGCTTAAAACCACAACCGGCACTCAGGAGCCAAGATCTGTCTTTCAACCAAACTGTACTTGACATGTTGGACAGATTGGAGTTTAAAGTGGTTTCGAGTGGAATAATCAAGCAGTCAGTGATTATAAGAGGGAAAATCATGAGATGATGAAGGAAGGCTCTTTTTTTTAAATACTACGTGTGGGCAATGTATGAATGAGATCATGTCCACATTGTCATTTGACAAGCAGGGGAGCTGAATCAGATCAATCACACTATAGTTTCTGATGGAGGATCAAACTGGGGGGGTGGGGTGGAAGGGGGCAGCTGACCTGAGGTCGCGCTGCAGCTGCCTTTCCCTCCCGCTACACAAACACAGTGATGGAGCTGGTGAACAAACAGTGGCCCACCTGTCTGCGGGAGGCCGCCGTGGTGCTGCTGGAGCCCCCGGAGCTGATCATCCTCCCTCCCTGGCTCATCTCCCTCTTCCACTTCTTGGTGCTGCCGTCCTTTGTGTCGGACGGCAGCGGGTTCAGGAACAGTATCCTGGCGATCAGCCCGTACAGGACCGTGGCCAGCATGAGGGGCAGCACGTAGAACACCGCGAAATCCGTGAAGTAAATGGGCAGGTAGTGGCTCCTGGACACTTTGTAGGCGCAGCTGAGCAGCACCGCGTTGTCGTACACCAACTCTTTGGTGTCCGACAGGAAGAGCCACATGACGCAGTAGACGGAGGTGAGCGCCCACACCAGCAGGATGATCCTCTTGGCCCGGGACAAGGTGCACAGGAACTGCGCCTTGATGGGGTGGCAGATGGCGATGTAGCGCTCCACCGTGAAGGCGGTGATGGAGCAGGAGGACGCGTTTATCCCCAGGTACTGCAAGTAGGTGATCCCCAGGCACCCCGCGTAACCGTACACCCACTGGCCGTACAGGGCGTCGGTGATGTTGGGCAGCCCGGCGGCCGTCAGCACCATCAGGTCGGCCACGGCCAGGCTCACCAGGTAGCAGTTGGTGGGAGTGCGCATGTGTTTGGTGGTCAGCACCACCAGGATGACCATCACATTCCCCACGATCCCCACCCCGCATATGAGGCACACCAAGAACACACTGAGCACCTTGTACTCTACAGTGTAGTCTGTCCATTGGCCCAGGGTGTGATTGTCCTGCACCGACGTGTCATTCAGCACTGTCATGTTATCCATGGTGAGGTTTGCCATTACAGCGGGAGGCTGGGACTCTGTGCGCCTTTACGAGAACCACACCAGGCATTCAAGATCAATACATCAAATCATCAGGGCCCCAAGAGCCAACAAGTGCCAACAGGAGCCCGCTTACAAATCCTGCAAAAAACTTCCCTTCATCCAGAGGTAATCCAGTCCCACTGCGTCTGCTCCAAATCCAGCCTGTGATGCTGCATCATGAAACTCCAGCACAGTTCTCCATCGCGTCAAAACAAAGAGTGTGAAGTGAAGCCTCGGCTGTTGTTGGTAGAAGTTTGCAGAGCGAGGATGTGTTGCAGCTCCGCTCCGCGCTGCGCTCCTGTCTCCCTGCTCACCCGGTCATGACTGAGCGCGTCCTGCCCAGCGCCCAGCCCTGCCTCTCAGACACTGTGCACACAGCAGCTCGCGGTGCACTCACACTGAAACCCTTCTTTTACCTCCTCCGGTGCAGGCGGGTGCTTCTTACTGCACAAAGACACTTGACGGGTTTTACTGCAGAAAGTCACACTTTATCTCCTGTCATTTGGATTTCAAGACAAGATGAACTTTTTTAGATCACACGCAGGGGAGAAACCCACCTTTGACACCAGGGGATGGTCAGAATGAGGTGGATGAGAAAATGTAAATTGGGCAATAAAATAGAATGAAAAACCAAATTAAGATACAGAGAATATGTGCATAATATACACCTTTCACTACAGATGGGAATATTGTGAGTTGAGAATCATACAGGATGATTGCACAAGGATGTTGAAATAAACGTGCGTGTATATATATGTGTGTGTGTGTGTTTGTGTGTCTATTTGTGTGTACTTATTTGTGTGTGTGTGTACATATATTTTTAGCAAACACACCATGGCAGAGTATTTCCACCTTAAGAGCACAATCACATATTCGCAAATGTGGCAATAACAAACCTTCGACTCCTGTTTACTTCCTCTCCTGAAGTTTGACCATAGACATCACAGCTTTGTCCAATAGCAAAGACGCTCGTGTGGTTGACCTTACTTGGCCGCGATTTGCCTAAAGGTTCAGTGTGTAGAATTTAGTGACATCTAGTTGTGATATATACTCCTCACCTCATCCTCCCCTTCCAAACATGAGAGAGAACCTGTGGTAGCCTTCAGCTGTCCTAAAAACTCAAAAGGTGTTTAGTTTGTTCAGGACTACTGTAAAAAACACGGTGGCCTCCAAAGAGAGGACCGGCTCCCAATGTCAATATAAAGTATTTAAATATAAAGGGCTAATTTTAGGGGGAAAAAAACAACAATTGGTATAATTTAGATCATTACACACTAGTGAAAACATCACTAGGATTATTTTATATTCAATTAGTGCCAATCGATCCCTTTCACCTAAATCTTACACACTGGACCTTAAGTTCTCATTGTGAGCCAAGATGGAGGAGAACCTGATATTAGCTGTGTCAAACCACTTTATGATGTCAGACATGGAAGTTATAAACTGCCCCATTAAAGAGAGGCAGTGAGTCGGAAAACTGGCATTGATTGTATGGGGCAACCAATCCTGTCAACTTGTGCAGTGGAGCTCAGCAGCTGGGAAAAGGTTCCTCAGCTACAGGTGAGCTGTGAGGGTGGGGAGACGTGGGGCGGGGCCATTTCAGCATAGTCACGTGTCCCAGTCTTGAAATGTGGAAGGAAGGGGCATAGATACACTTAATCATTGTAAGGCCATGAGGGGATACTTTTCATGACAAACCTTTTGAATGTGTAATTTGGAAGATTTTGAAGTTCTAGGTGTAATAACCTGCTGGGACAGGGACTTAAATGTTTCTGTAGCTTATTTACCTACAAGTTAGTAATGTAAGAGAAAGTATAATCCCATAAAGCACAATCAGATCAGTCTAAGCTTCTTGTGGCATCACTCAGGCACAATGTTACCCAACTGTTTTATTGTGCATATTTGCTCTAATGTTTCATCTTATGTGGTGGATCCAAAATGCTCACAGCAGGACTTGGAATCAGGAGAAGCACAACAGCAGCCTGTTTGCACTGCTTTTGATTAATATTGTGTTTTTTTAGTACAGGCTCGTTTGCATGAGAACACAAAGGCAAAGTCTGGAAGTAGGTTTTCTTTTGACAATGACATTTTTTAATTATAGCTCGTCTCACGCACATGTAAGCAGTTGTATTATTGTAAAATGTAGAATTTAACTGCACTAACAGCTTTTAGCAAAGACAGCGGGGTCAGCCACGTTTGTTATTGATTATTCTTGTTGTGTTCTAAACTGGTAGCTGAGTGTAAAGCTGGTTGTTTTCCTCTGGAACAGGGTCATGTGACGGGAATCTGACGAGTTCTCGATGGCTACGTGCTCACCACAAAGAGCCAACCAGCAAGCTGTTGTGATTGTTTCCAAACGTCTCAGTCTCTGCCCGTCCAGAATAAAAGGCAGGAGTTTTCAAACTTTTCACTTTTAGCAGCTCTAAAAGTCCATATCTGTAGCAGATGAAGAGTTGATGTGTTTACAAACAAAAACAGAGTATATGGATGTAGCCTCTGTCTGTTTGCTTCTTTCTCAACCGCCCAATCTACCTGTTCCGTTGCTCATATGTTTCTCTAGGTCTCTCTACCTCTCTCTCATTCTGTTGTCTGCCTGCATCCACTGACTTCCTGCATGCCTCATCGACAAGGAAAAGAAATGAACGTTCAATCTGTTAGGCCAGATTACATCACTGCAATGTAGAAACAGGTGTGTGGGGTCTCAGGAGTGTTACAACACACACACACACACACACACACACACACACACACACACACACACACACACACACACACACACACACACACGCGGCTGCTGTGGTAGCAATTCTCGTCCCTTTGAGATAAACACCTGTAACATTATAGATAGAGGATCTGAGGTAGACTCGTTGGGAGAGAACGTCCTCTGCTGTGTGTGTTCATGTTCAGGATATCTGCCGTGGAACAAACTGAGGCATACGTATTCATGATTTGTGACTTGTATTCTCCCTCCCTCTGCTGGCTTAGACCCTGAGAAGATGAACAAACTGGCTGCGGTTGGAGCCAGTCGCTCAACACGCGTCCAGATAAGTGTGATTGTTATTCCCTGCGAAACTGCATGGGCTCTGTGAAAATGGGTAGGATGGAAATGGCTCAGATTTCAGCACAGTAGGCGATGCAGCTGTTTATATTACTGTCTATGATAACCATCCCAGGAGGCTTCCTTTGCAATGGGAGCTCCTGCAGTCTGCAGGAAAACCAGCCTGGAAGGAAGTAAGTCTCAGTTTATAGGACTGAGGTAAAGAGATTATCAGACGGATCTGTGGATAGAAACTAAGATTGCCTGACTGTTGTGGTGTTTTTCGATATCAGCAGTGGATTATTGTGTTTTAAGTGCTCCCTAGTCTCCTTCCCTCCAGCAGGTCAATTCTCTATGTTAACCCCGACATCCCTCTAAAGATTTCATGTCAGGGTGCACGTAATTTATTGTTGTATTAATTCATTGCCACCTCATATCGATCCTCTCTCTGTGTCTGTTACATCAAATCAGCGGAGGGCTAAATGAAGTGTTCTGTTCTGGTGGCAGATCATCAGTCCTCCTCGCTGCCTGCAGGGGGTCAAGGGGTAAAAACAACACAATTCACAGGTGGATGAGACATTTTGTGATCACTGCCTGCAGGATTCATCCACCTGGGGTGTCAGAGACAGCAGGCTGGCCAAAGTAAATTAGAGCCCGTATTGATTTTCTTAACGGGAACAGTTATTTCAGCTATAATATTCCATGGTTATTATACAGGGCGTTGCACGTGTTTGTTACATCTGTGACCCAAGTGCGCTGAATGCTGGTTAGTTTTTGATTCATGAATATTGATTTATAACCTGAAAAACAACCTTTTATTCATTTGTTTAAATACCTCTGGATTGAAAACACCAAGTACAGCTAGTGGTTATCAATTCCTAGTTTATAGAACTAGTTTGACATATTGTGAAATGCACCCGTTTGCTTCTCAGCTAAGAGTTAGATGAGAAAAGTATTACCACTCTGATGTCTGTGTGCTAAACATTCATTTAAGTTTGATAATTTGAGTCAAATGATTTTAGTTATAAGTAAAACACGTAAATACATCAATTGAAATGAAACTGGAAGGGCAATTAACAGTATTTACAGGTTGTTATTTTCACATCATATTAACAGAGAGCATAAGGTGCAGTGATTAGCACTGTCACCACCAGAAGGTACCTGGTTTGAATCCCTCATCGGGCTCTTTCTGAGTTGAGTTTTCATGTTCCATCTGTGTGGGTTTTCTCCAGGTTCCTCCCACAGTCCAAAGACATGCAGATTGGGATTAGGTTAATTGTAGATTCTATATTGGCTGTGGGTGTGAATGTGACTGTGAATGGTTGTCTCTGTATGTTGGCCCTGTGATATGCTGACAACCTGTCCAGGCCAGGGTCAGATGGGATTGGCTGCAGCTCCCTTCATGGCGGATCAGGATAAGCAGTAAAAAATAATGGAAAGGTGGATTTACAGAAAGCAATAAGATTCATTTATGTTTCTTTGTGATGTTAAAAAAGTAAAATGTATGTATTGATATAGCATCTCTTCAAGGCCACATTTATGTTCTGGTATTTGGGAGTACATTTTGGCTTCCTTTATACTTGAATACAAGTAAGTAAGTACTTGCTTTTAAAACTACTTACTATTAAAGTAGTAAGGGTACTTGTGGAGTATATCCTATTCCCTAAAGCAACTGTCCACCTCTCATGATTACTTTCTAAATTTGTAAAAAGAAATATGAACGTGTAACAAAATACATAGTACAAATATAGTGTTGTAGAAAGTACATATATTTGTTTAGCTGAGCTTTGCATAAAGGCTGGAGGGAGAGGGAAACAATGAATTCCTTTACTTTACTTTACAATAACAACAACAACAACAACAACAACAACAACAGAACAGTTCCCTAGTTGCCAGAAATGAGTCACATAACGTAACCTAACAACTCAAAATAATAAAGAGAGACAGGACTCGATGTCCTCTCAACTTGATCAGTGCATACTTTTCTGCCTGGACCCTGATGTCGATACTGCCCCCCCTTAAAGTTCCTAATGGGTCTTTACTGCCACCTTATGGTTAAATGCTTCTACTGACACATTAAACCAGGGTAGCCGAGTTACTGTACATATTTAGATCATGACACAGTTTACAAAGAGGGCATTAATCTGTGTGGTTTATGAAACTCTTTGAGTATGAGTATTAATGGACCCTCACAGCGACCACATGGCTGTATTTTAGTCTTCACTTTGATTGAATCCCTTTGTGTAAATGTGAGTATGGGCTGCAAACCTTTACTGAGCTGAAGTCAATTGGATTTAATACTTATTTTGTACTGTTGAATTCTTTAGCATATTATTTGGGGTTGGGACAGGTTTTCTTTCCCTTTGCCTCTTAGTTCATTTATATTTATGAAATGCATTCCTTCAGACTTACTTGACTCTGATATTTCACCTCTGGGGGGTTTGTTTCGTTGCTGAGCAATCACTGGAGGACATGAAATAAACCGCAATGTAGAGCCGCCCGTCTAAAGCTGTAAAGGGAATACTGCTTGTCTAGTTCTACCAGACACAATAAAGAAATGTTATACGAGGGCCTTCAAATGTCTGAATATCTACAGTGGGAACCATTTACAAATTCTCAGCAGTGACTTCTGTGTAAATATGATACATTATTCATTTACTGCAGCTTTCAAGAGCCAGGTCATTTTGTTCTGAATGGAAAATTCAATATATCCCAACTGAAATTCAGAAGCAAACATTTTATCAATGGCAGCGGTGCCAGCAGATTACTTAGTGCTCACTGTGTTCACCAAATAGAAATTACATCTTTGGCTTGAATTCCAGACTTTCTCACTTACCTAATTAATGAAAGTCATCCTTTGTTGTCGGAAATGTCCGTCTTACTTCATTTACTGCACCAAGTATATAGAGCTAGACTGAAGCTGACTGTGTCAAAAGGAATGGGATCCGGCAGCTAAAACCAAACGCTTGTTCTTTTCATAATGAGGAACCTATTATAACTGGGCACATCAGAGTGGCTGTAAGAAATAATCAGCGCTCCAGATGGAGATGGAGAAGCAGGAGACAGGACGGACAATTATCATCAAGAGTTATTGAGGGCGGTCTAATGCAAAAGCAGCTGTGGCATGTGGGATAAGATCACATTAATTATGATAAAGAGAAGACACCAAGAAGAAGGGTCGATGAAATGGCGGAATCAATTATCCAAGTAGACTTACTTAATCACGAAAGGCATTTTTAAAAATCCTTAAATGAAGAATAAATCATTGTGCACACACAACCACACACACGGCATGAGGAAAACCATTACTATCCTGCTGTTATTCCCACAGTGTCTGTGGTGAAGCCAGCCACATCACTTCAGTCACTGTAAACTACCTTGAAGGTCCAAGTTTTAAATATTTCATAACAAGTGCCACCACCACACATACAGTATGCCCTCCCAAACAGAAAACAACCTCAGTCTGCGTTTCTGTGAATTCTCTTATCGTGCTGCTATCTGCCTGCACTCTCCTCTGTGGAAGGCTTTTTAAGAGCTGCTGGAGAATTGCGTGCTACACTCGCCAAACAAACCCGGGGGACTGTGTACACATGCTTATTAATAATCCACAGTTCCCTGCTGCCGTGACACACTACCCTGTCGGAGACCTCAGGACACTCTCTGGCTGTCTGTGGTACAGTTACAAAGTGTACTGATTTGACCTATACGACATCAGCACGTTGATATGTGATAACACTTTTAAATTGACGATTCTGTTTATCTTATATGAAAAATTTGTCCTTTAGAATTTTGGGGGATTGCGTCACACCGCATTATAAATATTTTGTAGCAGCCAATTGTCCAACCATCCAAAACAAAGATTCAGGTGACTGTAACATCAGAAACTGTTCTGTAACTACCAAAACTAAGTTGCAGGCTTAATATACTTTATTATTTTAATTATAAAGTTTAAGTGCACCTCCGTTGTTAATGTAGATATAGCTCTTTTTTGTCTTGTGTTTTAGCATCATTAGTCTTCAGACAGTTAAGAATGAGTTAGCCCACAAATCAAAAAATGTACTAACCCAGATAATGTATTTAGGTCATTTTGTAAAATGTTACTTTCATCAACGTATTATCATCTTTCCTGTGTATACCTTTTTATCCAATGGTCAAGCTAGAAATGTACACCACATTTTTTTCTCTTTTAAGTCTCAGCAGGTCGTACATTAGCAAGCTAACATTTACTTTGTCTGTTGGTTTAGTTATGGGGGACTTCATGTCATAAAGAACAGATGGAAGAAAGATTCTCTTGTTTTTCGACTTGCAGTAATAGAGTTGTTTGTGTGACGGTTAAGAAATACTGAGCTATGACATCCTGGACAGATCGAAAGAAGTAAAAAATCTATTACAAAAACGTCTGTCTGTACTGTATGTGGAACCCATATCTCGCAAACGGTTCATCTTATTAATTTCACACTTGACATATGTATTTATTGTTCATGGCCCAGGGAAGAGCAGTGTCGAGTTTGCTGTGATTTAGACACGTGATAAAGTTCAACATGAATATAAATTTAATGAACCGTCAAACAGCGCTAGCAGCCATTGTGGACAGGGCATTTATCCTTTAGGCTGCAGACCGAGTCTTCTTCTATGTCCTCAGATAAACAGCAGCCATAGTCAGCAATAATATCCATCCCGCCAGATAATTTTGATAATTTTCATTTTACCATATCAGATTGACACAGACATTCACGGCAGTCGCCAGTGCTGATCTCTGTTATAGCAGCCACATTCTTAGAATCACTTCCTCAAGTTAAAGCACAATGTTCATTGTGTTGCTGCAATGCTTTACATCAAGCTGAATTACAGAGTTTTTATTTTGAAAAGTTCTGAGCTTTGGTCTGAAGATTATGTTGATTGCTTAACAGATCTCTAAAATAGTCAAAATGTAACAGCAGTTAAAATAAATAACAGCAGTTAAGTCAACCATACAATCATAAATTTGAGCCGCACACGTTAACAGTAATACAGTAAATTCAGTTGTCTTAATGAAAAACATTGACTTTAAAATCTTCACTATGGATAAACCAGGTAGGATGAACACAAAGTTTTCTAACTTCACTCTGCACCATAGACTGATTCTAAAAAGCTCTGCACACAACGTCCAGCACACAAGCAATACAAAGTTACAGTATATTATAGAACTGTTGGAGGAGGACTCCCTAATGACAAGGAATAACTCTGAAGTAGCTCCAGAGCATTAACACAGACCAAGATATCAGGCAGGTTTACAAGAGGCACTGTACTAATTAATGCTTTAGATGTAACTGCAAGTGAAGTCTTTAGGCCTGTCGATGATGCTTCTGTTGCTCTTTCCTCAAAGTGGGAAAAAATGTAGCTGCACTGAAATTGGTTAAAACTCCTTTAAATCTGAAAACCTTTAACTCAAGTGGAGATTAGTTTTTTTTGCTTGATCCCTCATATATGCAGTCTGGATGATATGATTTGAACATGGCGTATTTGTAATAATTCCAATAAGACATGAACATGACATTACTTTACACTGGATAGTCAATGGGTGTAAATGTTTAATGACAGGACGATGCAATCCGTTTTTTTCAATTTAGTGACATGTGAAGGTGTAGGTTTAAAAGTGCTGGTTTATGGGACCTGGGGGCTTTTCCCCAGCGGCAGCCTGTTTCACACTCGTACAGTTTTATTCATTCATATTCATCAAATTTGCCACGCAGTCTGCTACTGTCGGACACTGAGCAGCTGGAGCAGCTGGAGGTGAGGTGAACTCATTCATTAATGCACTTCATACTAGTTTACACTACTTCTTTTTACCATGTGCTTTCAGAGGGAAGCCCCCCCCCCCTCTACATCACCATATCTGCTACATCCATCATCTTTATTTGGTGTATAGCTACATGCCTGTGGCAGTAGACACATTCACACACACACACACACACACTGTGGATTTATAGCCTTTAGAATCACTGACTCCCCAGCCGCCCCTCCTCTCCCCAGCCTGGTGTCCTTGCCAACAGGAAAAATGGTGCACTGTTGCAGACAGATAGCATCTGATAGTCGGCTGTTGTTAACCCCTCACACGTGCACAGTCAGATTTCAGCTTCCTCTCTCTGCATAACAGTGACTTGAGTCTGGTAGTCTGACCCAATGCACCATAAACCGATCTGATCAATCAGTCAAGGACCCTGGAAGTTCGCCTGCCTCAGCAATTTCTCATCTCAACATGTAGTCTTTCTTTCTCTCTTTCCTTTCCTTCCCTCCCTCACCACTCTTTCTCTCACTTTACTCATCTGTTAAATGGAGTCTTGTTGGGAAATGAGCCAAAGCCATTCGCACAGCCACTAGGACTACAGGAAAAGTGGCGACTATATTTATAGCTGCTGCCTGGTTGTGCTAAAGAAGGTGGAACAGTCTGCAAATGAATATTCACTTTAAAGTGGGATTAAGAACTGAAATGGCTGACGGTGGCCTTTGGGGCCTACTAAGCATCTAGTTTACACTTTACAAGAAAAATAAATACTGTGTTGATTGTTTATGTGGTTTTTTTGGAAGATACTATCAACACTTAAGGCTCTGAAGGCGTGCAAGATGAACCTCCCAAAGATTAAGCCCACATGGGGTCACAGATAGGATGACCTATTAGATGTCTAGATTAAACATGGATTAGGATGGCTTTGACATACTGACCAGTAATCTTCTGAGAGCACGGCAGAACAGATGGTACGTGATACACGCAGCTTAACAATACTCTTTGCGTAGCACAGTTGGATAGATTTTCCCTCTGATATGATGATGGAATTAATTGACATCAGTGCAGATTACTGTGTGCATGTACATGATCCTCGACTGTGTGGCCACACAAAGGTTTATTTGCTCTGATCAAATAGTCTATGGGAGCCTATGGGATAGTGTGATTAAGGGTGCATATTTATTTAAATTGTATTTGATTTAATGTAGCATAAACACACACACACACACACACACACACACACACACACACACACACACACACACACACACACACACACACACACACACAGGCAAGGCAAAGAGCAAAGACTTCAAAGTTCAGTGTGTATTCAGGGGATTCTTCACCAATAAAAACACACTTTTGACCATGCACTCCTGCAAACAACCACACCAGACCTCCGGCAGAATTTAACAAAGCTTGGAATATTTAGTACAATGAATATGATATTCAACCATAAAGATTTTTCTTATGTTCAAAAATAAAGAAAGAAAGAATGAAGGAAAGGTTGGAATGTAATTTACCAAGAAATAACCAATTTGTAATATCTGGCCCGAATTAATTTGGAAGGTATAGAAGGTGTTGAAGGTATAGATTAGAAGGTGCTGCCTGCTAAGCAGAAGGTCGGCGGTTCAATCCCAGTCCAAGTGTAATAATTTATGAAAGATAAAGTGCTGCACATAGATGCAATATATGAATGTGTATGTGAATGGGTAAATGGCAAAACTGTGCTGTAAATCACTTTGAGTGCAAGGGTCCTATAAAAAATACAGAATATATATCATTTCACCATTTAATGTTTTGTTTGTAGGGAGCATATTAAATCACACTATCATCAGTAGCAGTCTTGTACAAGGATTTCAAATATTTCTATATTCCTCTTTCTATTTCTATATATCTCTCAGCCCCTGAAATCCCTATCCCCGCGCATGGTGACGGTAGTGATCTCAATCGGCTCACAGACAGATAGCTGCGCTCCTTTCAGCGCCACGGCGCGGGCAGCGGAGGCTCTGTGTGTGGGAGGGACTATAAGAGCTGCTGCTCCACGGCATCGAGCGGGGAGAGAATATAGGCTATTCAACGCATATTCACTGATAAGGCTTCTTTAAAGATAAATCCGCCTCCGTTATGCGCTGTCACCATCTGTAGTGACGAAGAGGAGGAGAAGGCGAAGGGGATGCTGAAGTAGCGCGGTGAGTTCACCTCTTTCTGGCTCAGGGAGGTTTCTGTTTGGCGATCACAGGGGGGGAAAAGAAATAGAAATAGATAAGAGCCGGATTGTGCATGACTGGTCCACCCTCATGCAGCATCTCACGGCTCCTGCAGGACTGAGAAAGTGTGCAGAGACCGTTACCACACGTATATGGGAGTATTGCTTGTATTCACGGCAGAAGATTTTATTCTCGACAGCAGATTGACTGTGGGTATGTTCAGTTTATGCCAACATTTATATCTGATTTAGCTTTCACAATTTCCACGATCTATTCCATAAATGCAGTGTCCGTTTTAAACAGAATTAGAATGGGTTATATAGCCTTAATCTCGGTTTATACGTGGATTGTTTTCCTAATTGGATACAGAGGTATTTGGCTAATCACAACCGCTATAAGCGCCTTTCAAGACGGGTCCACGGATTTATCTTTCACGATCTAATCAACTTTAGGTGATGCTGATGATTTTAGTACAACTAGGTACACGTGCATTTCGCGCACCGTTACGCACAAGTTTTTTTGCGCATTAGTGGATGTGCGGTTTCACGCGTTGTAGTGAGGGGGATCTAATTAAGATGCACCATTTAACTTGGAGCTGTGCCCTCTTCTTAGGGATGCTGTGGAGGGACAACATCGTGGGAGGAAGGCTCAGAGTCAACCAGCGGCTGGCGATAACCGAATGGCTTCTCCGGCGCCGCTTCCCGCAGATGAGGCAGGGAAGCGGTCGGATCCTCCCGACGTCCTTGACCGAGTTTCCGGTGCGCCGCACGTCCGCAAGTCGGGCGGATCAACAGGAGGAGCGCTCCCCGGGGAGGCTGGCTGTAACCCGGCCCGCAGCTGCCATGGCAGGTGCCTTTCAGCACCAAGGACGGCGCCGCGCAAGGGCGGCGCGGAGCTCAAACTCGGTCGCCTCGGCGACGAGAAAGTGCGAGTTTGCTGCGATGAGGAATTAGAGACCTCTTTCACCTACATTGATGAGAATGTCAACCTGCGACTGGCCAGCCCGGACACTAGCTGCAGAAGTGCGCACAGACCCGTGCGCAACGGCGAGCCTTGCTCCGAGACGTTCCCGGAGCTCTCCTTCATGTCCGAGGACGATCTCTCCTTCGGGGAGGGCTCGGGAAGTTCTATAGACTACGGCTTTATCAGTGCAGTCACGTTCTTGGTGACGGGGATCTCCCTGGTGATCATCTCCTACGCAGTGCCTCGGGATGTAGTGGTGGACCGGGACAGCGTGTCGGCGAGGGAGATGGAGAGGCTGGAGATGGAGAGCGCCCGGATAGGTGCCCACCTGGACCGGTGCGTCATAGCGGGACTGTGCCTGCTCACGCTGGGCGGCGTGGTGCTCTCCACGCTGCTGATGATCTCCATGTGGAAAGGGGAAATGTACAGGAGAAAGGTCATCGCTTACTCAAAGCGCTCCGCCAAACATTACGGCTCTATCAGCCTGAAAACTAGGTCCAGTCCCAGCCACTCATCTGCGCACTTGTCCCTGGAGGAGGACATGGAGGAAACTTTGACTTAAAATGCTGCTGTGCATCCAACAAACTGCTTTGCATATATAAACCTTTTGTGTATAACTGAGGAATTAATGCCATTCACATTCTCTAACATCCTACATCCTACTACTGTATCATACACTCAAAATACGTCTGCATCATTTTGTCCTGTAGAAACAGATCACATGTTCTATTATGTATCCACTGGAGAGCAGGAAAGCACTCTAATGAAAAGTGAGCAATAGGTAGAAAAACACAGTGTGGTGTCAAATTGTTCTGAATTGATTTTACCACGCCACAGCATAAAAGTGATTGTTAAGAGCTTTGTGTCACAAACCCTGGTTCATGTGTTTTTGTACCACGGATGCAAACTCCTGAGAGCTTCCATTTATTATTAAGGCTATTCATATTTAATGTGAATGTTTCCAACAGCAAAATTGTGCACAGACACATTTCAGGAAGTCAGGGAAGAGTGTGTCCCCAGGGCAGGAGAGTGGGTGTAAGGGGGGTTCATGGCCGAGCTATCCCTGTCCACTGTGATGTGGGAGAATCAGTTCACCGGTCCACACGGTAATATCCAGTGACAGTCCCTCTCTGGTGCAGTGCTGAGGTAAGCCAGTAAGCCTGGCGTCGTGCATCTGAGCCAAAGCTCCACGTCGGTTTGATTGTACTGAGCAATTTGACTATAGGCCACATTTGACAGTGCTGGCATGCACTGTGCTCTCTCCTCGGCTCTCTGCTGACTCTCTGCTGCTTTCGGAGCAGTGTACACACTCGGTGGACACCACAGACATGGAGTTTATATCTTACTAAATCACCTTACTGTACAGTTGGAGTTTGTGGAATAGTGAGCATGCAGAGCCCTTGTAACACAGTCTTGTCAGTGTGGTAACAGCAAACTGGAGGGTACAGTGACCCCAGAATGAGATGAGACAGTGAAAAGATGGCCTCAATTTCATTACACACAAACAATGACTACATCAACCTGCAGATTCGTTGATGAAGAAAGAAGTAAAAAAAAAAAAAAAAAACTACAATCTCTTTATTTTCATTGATGAAAAAGTTGTTGTTGATGTTCTTCCTTGAATGGCTGCACTGCACATTTCATTTCCCGTGAGCTCAAATCATCTTCCTGATGATTTTGTGCACCAGCAGCACAGTTATTAGCACACTGACAACAGTGCTCTCCTGGTTACTGTCTGCCTTACTCCAGGAGTTAGACTGCACCGGATTTACAGTTGTTGTCTTTCTAGACCTAATGGTAATAATCTATTTTAACAGTTCAACTAAAGCAAAAGCTAAACATTAGTTATTGACTAAATCTTAAACTGAGGTTTTTACATTTCAAGGTTGATCAGCCTTTTTTTTTTTTACCATTCTGTCTTTTCCCCCCCATCTCTCTCTATGTAAGGATGGACTCAGGAACCTCTAATCACACATCAAAGAGTCGCCCTAATTCCAAAACCTTAAGCCGTCACCACTTCAAAGAGCAAATTACCTCTCCAAAGTGAGGGATCATTCTTTTTAAAAGGTTATATCTGATGTTATCATGATGATTTGCCAAACCCCCAAAATTGCAGGTGGCACAAAGAGCTTAAGGAATGAGGTATGTCATGTGCCAAACATTTTAACGCCCCGGTGATCAGGATCTTGGCTGAAGAAGATTTGAGATTCTGCCTAAACTGAGAATGTGTCTCGCTAATGGATGTAAATGCAATCTGAAGAAGCCTGCAGAATGAAGGCTAAAGAATGGCACGCAATTCTTTTCAAAAAGTTAATCATTTTTTGTGTAGGCTCCCTGTGTAAGGATCATAAATCATGCATGAACCATTCGAATTTATTCATATTTGCATATATTCATATAAACAGCCAAATGCTGCATTATGCAAAGACATGTACTAATGATTCTTCAGCAGTGACACTATGTTACCTTGGTCTTCCAGGCCGTGTGACCCCGAGGCTTACATTCAAAACGACGTGAGTCAGCCTCTCTTAATGAGATGCGTGGGCTGATCACTCTGGTAAACAGCTCCAGGCCGCGCCATTGCTGTGCTCTCATTCAGTTGCGTTGCTTCTGTGTACACTGTCACTACATCTGTTACAAATGCCAGTCAGAAAAAACATTTTTCAAAACATTCATTTTTGTGAAGTGAAAAAAAACGGATCACTGATTCTGAAGGTATTCAGCATCATCGTTCAAAAAGGATTTGCTGCAGCAATGAACTAATGCGCATCTGTGTTACTCAAGCTTTTCATTTTCTCTGTCTGTCACCACAGAGGCGACAAGTGTGTGTGCTCCCTGAAAAACACCCATTACGTTTACGAATGGCAATAAAATGCCAAAATGAAGAGATTTCCAGGAAAGGTAATAAAAAATTAATGATCCAAATGAGGCAATGTTGTCCCGTTCTCTTCACAGAGGCTGTAAATCCCCGACTAGTATTACAGATGTTAAAGCCATGTTTCGTTTAGCGAGCTTTCCTGGTGTCGCTGGCTGTGGAAACACGGTGCGACGCCCAAGTGCTGGACACTCATTCCTTCCCTCTACTCATAACAATACATTTGGATAAAATTAACCTCGTTCAACACGTAAAGAGACAACCAACGACAATGTGCCACAAAATGTGATTGAAAACATTGAGCGATAAATTCTTCGATTAACTCCAGTGATGTAATGGCTCCACTACACCTGCACTACGTCAGTGCTTTGCCTTCAGTATCAAAGTCATATCCAGAGGTGGCATCATCCGTGAGAATTTCACTCATCTGATACACAGAGGATCTTAAATGCCTGAGGGGAAAGCATTAACATTGCATACTTTAAACAGACTCATCCGCAGCATGTAACTGCACAACTACTCTGTAGGTTTTCTGACATATAATATTCCTCCCCCCAACATCTCTCCTATTCCTTCTTTATCCTCCCCCCTACTTCTTTCTGTCCTCCTCCATGGTTGGCACCGTGCCTCACAGCCAACTCCAGGCTTCCCCTCATGCAGCCAACTAGATGTGTTTGGGGGGGATTTAATCAGGGATTTGCTTGAAGCGACAGCATTTTACACGCCAAGCTCAAGTTTATTTCCTGAGGTTTCATGCATAAGCTCTTTATCCTTTAGCAGTGCACAGCTAAATCACCCCTTATTGATATTTGGTTGGCTCCTCCGTAAGTCGATCCCTTCAGGTAAGGCCGAGGAGCAGCTGAGCTGCTGCCATCAGCTAATTTCCCAAAGGCGTTATTGCACTCCCTCACCTTGTCAATGCTAATACTCTGTGTGTGTGCACAACTCTGTGTATATTCCTAACTTTGCACAACTGTTGTGTATCACCTTAGATTAAAGAGCTGCTGACCTGAAAATTCATTTCAGACAGTTTCTGTGATGATGGTCTAAAAAAAACGATTTAATTCTGATCACATTTTGTGAAATTTGATGCAGATCCAAATAAAAATCCAGACTAGTGAATTTAAATGTCATTTCATAAGTAGACTGTTGGGCCTTGGTGCTGGTATGAACTCGACTGAGTGCCCTTGTAGTTTCATGTGGGGTTATGGTACGGGCTATATGTCTGGACTGGGATCAGTGAGGTCCTGTAGTCTCTGCTGGTTGCCTGGAAACCTAAAGGTGATGACATTACTCCATGGGGTCAAAGGTCATGAGATAGGTCCACATGGAGAACCACAATTAATCAAAATATAACATAAATAAGGTTACTTGTTCTTGAGCTGCGGAGATACTGGTAAACAGATTTAGTTTTCCTTTGGACGGAGCCACAGCTGTTTTCCTGTTTCTAGTCGTTTTGCTGAGCTAAGCTAATCGGCTGAGCATATTTACCAAAAACGTCAAAACTCTTCCTTTTGAATATGTGTGCAGCGCATCTGTGTGGTGTGTGCATCCACATTTTGAGCTACAAGTTCAAAAGACAGGCCCTCTTTTGTCATACATATTAGATATATTCCTGTCTGCGGTGAGCTTGGCCCTCAGCTATCAGTGGACAGTGAAGCCAACAAAAAAAAAGTTTCCACTCCAATTGATTTGGAGGGGAAGACAAAAGCCAAACTCCTCAGGGATATGATTGTATTCTGGGTTGTTTGCTCCATAGCCTTACTCAGGCAGGATATTTTTAGTCAATGTGGATTTTTGGTGAGTTCATTGTATTGTAAATATAGTTTGCAAAAACCATTGGCCAGGATGCACTTAGCTAGGCTCTTTATCATTTAGCCCACAAAAACATCCTCGTTTAGCACCATCCGAGCCCTTTCCGGTGGTTTCCTTTTTACATGGCATTAAAGCTCACGAGAAATTAGTATATTCTGCTTGTGTGTGTTCCCTTTAAGTCAGTTTATTATTAGATACCCCCTCCTCATCAGTCCTCTCTTGTCTCATCCTTTTTCTCCAGTCATACTATTTTGCAATCCTCAGCGGCTCAGCAGTTTCCATGGCCGCGTAGTGAGACTGAACAAATACCCTATTCTTACAAGAAAAGACCACAACTGGTGCTCTGTGTCAAATCAATTTATGTCTCTGGTCAGCTGTGTTTGACATGGCTGATTCTAAAACAGTCCTCGGAAACGCTTCGTCATTCACTCACTGGTCAACCCCACTTATGGCTCTTTGGCCGCCTCATCCCGCAGACGGCAGTCAGGCCAACCATAACCCGACACAAGAACGTCTGCCGGGCACCTTCCTGTGTTGCGCTTTGCACCTTAACAACACTTTCTCAGACAAATGAACTATCAGCGCTTTGGCTGCCATGGTAGATCAGAGAGGAAATTGAGGTGATCGGTCTTACAGTAAAACCACTCCACTGCTCCGGGGAGGCCTCCCTGATCATCCACTACAGGGAATTTTAAATGGGCTCTTTGTAATGGCAGTGATGTGGTCAGACAGTGGCTGCTATAACAATAATATAACCATTATATTTTCAGCTAAATGCCTCCCCAGCTTAGCAGATGTGGTTATATTGCAGAAACAAAACACAAGCTCAGTTCACCTCTTGTTTACCCCCTTGTTGTAAATCAGTTGTGCTCGGCTCCATTGATTTAATTTGTATCAAACTGCTAATGCAGTTATTCGTCATGTATGGCCTCCTGTGCGTGCATGTTTCCCCATTATGCTTATGCATCCATCCCTAATTGCAATAAATAATGACAGCATGCTACTTTGCTGCAGTAAATGTTCTGTAAGTGGACATGGCCTTTAGAAAGACGCCAGTGACACAAGAAAACAGCTTGTTTATCTGCAACTGCACAACACAACTCAGTGGAAAAGCATGCTGCTCAATCCTACACATATTATGGGGGGGTCTGTCTTTATTCAAGAGCATCGTCTTTCAGGTTGAGAGCAGAACTTATTGGTTCCACCTTCAGATTTTGTAAGGCTGCCACTCAAAACTGCGCTCGCACCCTGCATGTGCTCAGACCAAACTCTTCCACTCAGATATTTTGTTCCTTTGACAGATTTTCTGACCTCCAGCTTCAGCTCTTCTCATCACACTCAGGCTATTTATGTGCACAAAACGTCTGCTCTTGGATGATCTCCTCTGCTCTTGGATGGTTTTTTGCAACAAGTCTGTTAAAATTGCCAAACCAATGGAAAACCAGGTGCAGTGTTGACAAATGAAATTGTGTCTGTGAAATCAATAAGTCCTGCTCTCAAACTGAGAGCACGCTCTTGAATAAAGATAGGAAAAAATATATATATTTAAAAGTAGCCTATTTTGTGTGTGTTTGACTTTTGTCAGTAACCACTACCGTATAGGTTGAGTTACACATCAGTGGACTCCATAGCAGCTCTGCGAGGTTGTTCTTTCAGCTAAGCTTACAGAGGGATGATGCGTCTCCCCCTCCTCCCATGTACAAAAATTAAACCAAAATATCATCATCTCACCCTGGTGACTTCTTTCAGAGTCAGGAATCTACACAGTGGTAATGGAGGGGAGCCGTAGTTTCTAGGTCCTGTCAATGCTTGTGCTTAACCCATTGTGAGTCAGTTTCAGTTGTCAATCATAACCTGACCCTTCAAATAACCACTTGAGCAAACATCAGTGAGATGAACTAACAAAAATTACAGAAACCATCTTTTGAAAACATTTATTTAACTCAGGCTTTTATTCCCCCCGCCCATGTCCCATCCACTAACATTCAGGAGGTGGGGTTTATGACCTATACTGCGGCCAGCCAACAGGGGGCAATCCAGGTGTTTTGGAAGCTGTCATATCATCCATCTTTAATTACAGTATATAACTGTGAATGTCTGCACATATTGTACCAGTCAATCTATTAGATGCTTACCTGCTGGTAGTCCTTGGAGACACTGTGCTGTAGCCCTCAGCTTCAAGAGCAGAAATCGTCTCTAGACAATCAGCTCTGTTTAGACTAAAACCAAGGCGGCAGATAGAGGACAGGCTCTGGACAGACAACAGACCAAGAAGCAGGCGCTGCAGAGCTGATTGTCTGTGCTGCGTTTTCATTTGCCTCCAGTGTTGGGTTACCAGCGAGGATCTGAGCTGCTGAGAGATGATACAGGCTGGTGGAGAGAGCCAGCAGGATGTGGAGAGGGAGGATGCTGAGGGGTGTAAGACACACTTTCACACACTTTCACACGCACCAACACAATGTAGACACACAGACACTTGCACATATAGCTACATGCATGTAGGACATTTTACACTATACTTCCAGCTGGGATCTGCTGTCCTCAAGATTCATTTGATTGATTAGCTAAGCGATACATTCTAACACCAAATGGATGGTACCATGGAGAAATCTCCATTATTAATTAAGTTATACATTTAAATATTGAGTAGAAAAATTAACCTATAAGTTATATTATGTTGAATGAATGGTGAGTGTTATATCACTACATTATTGAATAATAATAATATTAATAATACATTTAGTTTTTAAAAGTGCTATATAAATAGAGATTACAAAGTGCTTTTACAAGAGAAACAACAACGTAAAAAGACGACATCACATTAAAGCAAGTCTATAAAAATAAGTTTTAAGAAGGGATTTAAAACGTATATTCGATATTTTAACCATAAATATCAAAGAAATTAAAATCCTTATTTTTAACCACTGTAATATTAAGTACAAAATTTAGGGGGGGGGGTGCAAAAACAATGATAATAGTTTACTTATTGTATATAGAACTTTTTATCCACAAAATGTAGTTCAAAATGAAAAAGGAAATAACTGAAGTATTATACCACTATACCATAACCAGGCCCACCAGTGTCATCTAAATAATCATAATGTTTAAAGATTAAACAGCAGTAATGTAGTAATAAAAGACATATGAGTAATAACAGATTCTATGGACTAAACAAGTTTAACAGTCAATTGAAAGCCTTGACTGCTGTGCTCGGATTCAGAGCCAGAGAATTCCACAGACTGGTTCGAGAGCTACAGGTTGTGTTGTGTTGTATTGTCTTGTTTAATGGTTCAGTGAGCAGCAGAAAGTCCCGGACATATATCTGTGCATCAATTGAATAGTCATGTACACATTTATGGGTAAAAACAAACTGCAAAACCAGCACAGAGACATAATAAACAGGGGTAATGTGAGGTCTTTGATATGTACCAGTTGAAACTCTGACAGTGCCCTCCTGTATGTAATGTCAACTCTGTTTAACCTGCAAGAGCCAGAAAATGACCCGTTCCACTAATGATACAGAAACAACAGCAACAACTATCCTCATCCACTTGCTGTAGATTATGATGACATATGGCAAAAGCCAGCTGCAACAGAAAGAACATTTCATCTTCATGAACGTTTATTAATTAGTCAATTTGTACCAGTATCTGCATGAGCCCTGAAAGCAAGATCAGTTACATGCAGTAATATGCACTGGAGACGAGAGGCACTCCACCCTGTTGGCTGTAGACAACCTGAAGATGGCAGCATTGGACCTCACAATCCCACGTACCCAGTGCTGCACTTATTGCCCTGTCAGCGTTGAGAGTAAGATGCTGTGAGAATAGGCTGTGTGAAATCCCTGGATTACAGCACTGAGCTCTGTAAATCACTGTGGTTCTGTAAAAAAGTACACGGTTAAAAAAAAAAATAACAATGACGTGAAAGTTTAAAGCGAGCCTCCCTGCCCGGCTCTCACCGATGTGAGAGTCACCCCCCCTCAATCTGTTGTCATGCCCATGAGTACATTCATAAATGCAGGCACACAACTTCCTATACAGGTTTCCTCTCAGAAGCCCTCCTTCCCCAGCGTGGTGTTGTGCAACATCTGGCTAATACTGTATTGATCTTGGCTGAGGTCAAGATGAGGGGGCGAGCAGAGAAGGGGGACTGTGTGTGTGTGTGTGTGTGTGTGTGTGTGTGTGTGTGTGTGTGTGTTTGTCCATGAGAGAGTTAAGTGCACAGGTCTTTTTTAAGGACCTCTTGTTTGTCCCAGTGAGCATTTACCGTCAAGTGGTGCTCTAACATTCGAGGAGAGCGAGTGGTGGTCCCGGAGGAGATCAACCAGCCAGAAACTGAATAATTCATTCAGGCCTGTGCTCCCTCACAGCACCAGCAGTCTGCTATGATGATGAGAGGTTATAAAACACTCCTCCAAACATCAACCACTTTCTTCTTGACTTCCCTGTCTTTTGACCTTTGGTACTTGCTCTTAATTTCCAAGCATGATCTCCTTTATTTATCAATTCCATTTTTTTCCTGTCTTGGTGACCAAAAGTGTTATGCAACTGATACCTCAGAGATGATGATGCCCTGGATCTGATGTCCTAACGCAATAATACCTCCACCCTGCTCACCTCCCTCCCCCCCCCCGACTCGATGCTGTGCCGTGAGGGGGGCTCTTTGCGGGAAACTCTAGCATACAATCATATCTGCTCACATCTCAAGTTTCCCAGTGGCACAGTGCACCGATGCAAGGCAGTGCATCCTCATCATCCTAACCTTCAAATCTGCTTTTCTTCTCCTTTTTTGCAACTCTCCTCTCCCTCTCTCTCAAATTTCCCGTCCCCACACTCGCCCTCCACCTTGTAATGTTGAGGAGGGAAATCAAAAAAGTGACAGCGAGGAATTGAAATCATGCATGTGCGTGTAATTGCGTGACCGAAAAAGTCGTCCACGTGGCCAATAAATCTTGTCAGACATGTCAAGCGTGGAATCGCAGGTGTCTCCGGTCTCCTAATGATTTTGGAATTTTGCTTTAATAAAGCTTTCCTCCTCTGCTAATTGATGCTGTGTGCCCTCCAACCCCTTGACAATGCAGAACATGTGGGTCTAGTCAGGAGCAGCTGTTAGTCCTCTAGGAGAGGCTAATGTCTCAGTGCCAAAGTTTCAAACTGAAGGTCTCAACATCCAGGGCTCATGTTGTTCCAGTTCATTGTAGATGCATGAAGAGGCCAGCAACAAGGCGAAATGCAATTCTGCCTTAGTTTAATAACAACGTAGGAATGGAGCTGAAATTAGATTTTCCTGATTAGCATGATGACCATATGAGAACTGCTCTGAACAATTACGTATACATCATACATACAAGTATAATGTTACTTACTCAACAGTAGAGAAGTAATCTAAAACTCCAAACTCTGCTCATTGGTGTTGTTAGTCCATCCAGCTCCATCAGTGTGGCCTCCAACAACTCTGCTTCTCCCACACATCAGTATTTCACATGCAGCGATAGAGAGCAGGCCGTTGCTTCAACAAGCAACCGGAACAACCACCAAGCTGCCAACATCAGGTAGCTTGACCCCAAACTAAACCCAGGTGGTTCCTGAATGTACTGGTGACAAACCAGCAGCACAAAACATGCAAGATTAAAAAGTCTGCCTAAGTTTTATTTCTTCTCATTTGACAAAAATTCAAGGGTTCAACAAAGGTCTGGGAGTCTTGCAGTCGTTGTGAGTTCACACTACACAACTGACGGCCGGTGGGGAGGTCACACACTACAAGATATTTCACCAGGAGAAACCGCCGACTGGTCCCCAAACCATATTTGATCACAAAAACACACTAGAAGAGACATGGTGTGTCCGATGATCCTTCAGCTCTTCTGTGAGATCCTGCTCACAGAGGGACACATCAGGCTGGAGGAGAGGTGATGCGCCTCAGTGGACGTCAGTTCTAAAGATTAGGCTCAGGACATATGTTTCTGTCCGAACCCGACTAAAGGAGCAAAGGAGAAAACTGACTGAGCCCCAACCCAACCAGAACCTGATGCAGTTAACAACTGCACTGAGTCTCTGTAACCATGTCCCTCACACGCATGGGACACCTCCCGACTTCATATACCTTCACCACCTCCAACCCGTCTGCACTCTGATTGGCTGGAAACGTCGCAGAGTCTGTGATGCGTCGCCGAGCCTCTCTAACCACATCTTGGAAGAGTTCACACATAGTGATAGGCGACTGCCGATCAAGCGCTGATCGGGGGCTTTAGTTGGCGAATTTCAAATCATGCTGAAAGTAGTGTTGTGTGATGTAAGCTTTAGTGGACAGGGCGTGGTGCAACAGAAAACACGACTCAGCAGATCGTTGTAATTACTGCATTTCATTCATTTAATCATACTTTACTATATTATTCCCGGAGAAAACAGTAATGTTTACAGATGCTGTTCGACAGTAGTCAATCACAATACATTGACCTTCATTCAATGTGAACATCAATTCCAAATTCTGCTAAGTAAGCCTGCTGTCACCTCCTGCAGACAAAAGTTTTTTGTTTTATCTTTCTTGTGCTATAGATGATGTAATGCACTCTTTGGAGTAAACAATGCACTGACTGACTAATTCGCATTAAAAGTTTAAATTCAGTGGCTCAACACAGTGCCGCTACATTACGTCACCCCTTGTGTGCTGTTATTCATTTCTTGCAGTGTAATTGAAGCAGCCACAGATGATGTCATCTAAACACAGGACTTCCATTCAGAAGTTGTTTTGTTGCTCCCGTACATGACCGGGCCGACCAGCCCCATCACCATAACTCTAATAAATGGACTGAGTATGGCGAGCTGAGAGCATACTTGGCCCCCGCTGAGGAGATTGGCAGGTATTTGATATTCATTGAAGGCTACCCCTTCTCAGTCCATCTCTGCGTCTCCCAGCCCCCACCCCTCAAGAGGAACACCGAAGACTAAATTATAGACTACGGGACTTGGAACCTGTAAGGAACAAGGGATGAGTCATGTTGGGCAGACAGTGACCGAGGTGACTACCTCTAACCCATCAGCTCAAGAGATTAATGACCTATCAGCCTATTTATTTACACCAACAAAGTGACTCCTCTTTACGAATGCCAAGGGTCTCTCTCACTTTCTCTTTTCATCTCTCTGTAATGTCTTCTGCTCTGTCACCCTCGCTCTCTGTCTCTCTCTCTCTCTCTGTTGTGGCGGCCAAGGTTAGAGAGGCGCAATGAGAAAGGGCGGGGAGTCGGACAGGGGGTCTAAATAAGTGTCTGTCCTGCCAGGATGTCCTCCTGCCAAGGTTTGCCTTTGGCTGGGAGGGATGGAGGAAGGCGGGGCCGCTGGGTGTGGAGGCTGGTGTGGAGGTGGGAGGTGATGGGGAATGACGTGATCCCCTTTATCCTGGCCAATAAAACAGAGTGGCCGGTGAGATCCGGATCCGTACGTGCCGTCAAATTCAATAAGGTAGTGCTTTAATGTTTTCTTTTAATCAACCAAATTGCATTACACACTGCCTCCTCCATGAGGCTCCACGGTGTAGAGGAAGGGGGGGACAAGAGAGTCGGAGTGGCAGGGATGGCGTTCGGGGGGAACTGGAAGCAACGAGTGGGTTAATTCCCAGTATCTATAGGAATTTTGGATGGAACCTGGAGTTGCATGTATGTTGAAGAATTCCTAATGTACACTACAACTCAAAATTGCTCCTCTTTCAGTTCCCCTTCAATGAGCGGAAGCAGGGGCCAGTGTGAATTCAGGGTCAGACTGGGGATAGACACGGTGTACAGACGGACTACGTCATTCTGGTAATGAATGCCAGCTCAATTTTGAGAGCATCGGCCACTTAAAAGGCAGAGCACTCTCCCGCCTGGACGATGGTGTCTCCTATCATGAGCAATGCCCTCGGCAAAGCCTTCCTCCCCTCCTCCTCCTCTTCTTCCTCCAGCAACTTCCTCCTCATCATTCCCTCCTCCTCACCCTCGCTGACCTCACTCCTCCTTCCTCCTCTCCCCCCAATTGATATGACTCACCCTTTAGTGAAGGTACATCGGGAATGCTCTGCTAAACACTCCATCATCAAAACCCCTTTTACTTCTCCAAAGCTGAAAGGAAGAACGCAGCACCCAGCCGGACGGAGAGAAATTGTATATCTGCGTCATGTACCGTAGTAATCACCAGCCGCCGGATCAGCTTGCTGCCCCAGTCCAGTAGAGTTACTGGGATTTTAATTCTGATTGGGGTTTTACAGTTGCATGTTTCATTCCACCTTGGATCAGGCCTTGCTGTTGTGGCCTGAAGGATTACAGCCTGCTGCCGCTGTCGGCCGCTCATCCGTGGACAGATGAATCTTCACAGAGAGCAGTAATCCACCGAAGAAGGGTGGCTTTGCCACTCAGCTGCCTCAGCCACAACTTTAAAGCCAGCTGACATTTAGCATAATGATCAGTCAGAGTGGCCGAGCGTTTAGACACAGGAAAGGTTTCCCGGACACAATTAGACCACAGTCCTTGCATGGGCTAAAAATGAATCACAATACACAATACCATAGTGTAGTCCAGCTATCCATCTAATGGTAAACTGTGAGTGGAGTGACTGGAAGAAAAGCCTCACTCTCAGCTGTGATATTATGGTGGTTTATCCACAAAGCTTGAAATGATGACCACAGTTACAGTATACTGCACAGTGTACAGTCTAGGATACAGGCAGCATTTTGCTTTTAGCAATCCATCTTGGTATGAGTCATTTACGGTACGCTATTAGACAGAGGGGTTACCCAAGTTTTCCGATGCTTGAGCAACACAGTGACTGAGAGAATGTAATTCCTCAGCCCATCTTATCAACATTACAGAAAAGGAAAAAGATTCTAGTTTTATACTCAACTTCTGTCACTAAAACTCCAGATCAAATGTAGAATAATGCACTAATATGCTCAACTGGTCAATTGGCGAATTCACTGCTTTCCCACAATGCAGTCCTGCTTTCCTCCTGGTCATTAACTGGCCAGGCTGCCTGCTTAGTGTGAGGGTAGCCAGTGTGTGAGGACTTCATGGCCAGTAAATGAGCAGGGATGAGAGGAATTCTAGAAAGCAATCCATTCAACAGTGTTTAACTGATGTACTGTTGCCAAATAGAATGGATTTCAATGATTGGAAAAACCTGAATGAACATTCACGTTGTTGGACAACTCAAAGGCGGTTCTAGGATTACAGAGTTTAATTAATTTAATTTAATTACCGTTGAAGAACCAACTTTGGCTAAGTGAGGCCTCCATATTTCTCCTGTGTTATTAAATCAAACATATTGAAGCTTTCACCAAAACGAAAAAAGGTTCTTGTTAATATTACAACTTGCACGATGATGTGAGATAAAGTGTCACTAAAGTAGATATCTTTAGATATAAAATCTGTACATGAACACTGAGTACATCTGAATCAAATGAAAAATGACGTATCATTTACATGATGCGTTAACAAACATGAAGCCAAGCGACTTTCACCCTGACTGTGTGCGATCAATGCAAAAGGCAGACGTGCATGTCAGGATGTTGCTCGACAGTAAAAAGAGCAGGAGAATGCAAAGTGAAACAACAGAAGCAACAACAACATGCTGCATGGTTCATGTTGAACTCACCCCCGAGGTCCCTGATGGGTGGATGACTTCAGCTGCAAAGTCACTTTGACTCAGTGAATCAGGAATCAGGTAACGGGATCAGGCTTCATTAGGTGACTTCAGCCAAGCTGGCAGACAGCCAGGTGAGCTGGACGCACAAATGGACATTGATTTTTCAATAAGGGCCATGGAGCTGTCAGCCAACCAGGCCATGCTGATATCTCCTCTCGTGGGAACAGCCTTCTCCTGTTGATGGCCTGACTGGCACCCAACCACAGGCCACCACATGGGTATCCACTTCATCTCCATCTCCACACATCTCCCTGGGCCAATGCCCCCTCACTGGGGTTAATGGGTATTTTGCTGAAATGCTACTAAATCTATAAAGCTAAAAATGAGCATGGGACTTGTTTGGTATATCGATGGAATTGTTGTTGATGCCAATATAGTTGACAATGTGTGTGTTGCGGTTTTCCTACATTGAGCAGTTGTATTTAAAGCTATAAGCAGGTTATTGGTTTTAATGTTGTGGTTGATCAGTGTGGAAAATAGTGGTGGGTGGTACGGCTGTGTCATAGTCATCACCACACTTGGATTGTGCAATACCTTCATCACTGTGATTAATCAATATACTGTAAAATTAAATCATCTTATTTTCTTCGAATGCTTAGTTGTGCTCTGAAAGCTTTATAACACAATACACAGTATATCTTCTAGCAGGTTAAAAAGCAAAACATTATCGCTATATCAGCCTATCAGTCGCGGCCTTCACGCAGGGTGCATGGTAGAAAGGGTGCAGCCCAACTGATCAATCAAAGTGTGGTGGGGTCACGTAAAATGTAGCAATTTAAACCTGAAGAGATGAGTGGAATGTCGTAACCAGGTGGGGACACCAAAGCAGGAGAGAAACTGTGTTGACTTGGTTATAAATCATCTTACACGGACAAAACTACAGTATTCTGCAAAAGAGTACGGCTCGGGTCGCAAGCCCAAGAGAAAACTAACCAAGCACGACCCGAGTGTTGGGATTTTCAGTTTGGGAGCCTGTGACCCAAGCTTTTCATTGCCAACGACTGCTGTGTGTAATTGTTGTGCACATGATAAATAAAGTCTTGAATCTTGAAATTTAAAATTTAGGCCTGATGCAGTTATAAGCTGCAAAGATTTTGTGTTAGCCTGTTCCTGACACAAAAGGTTATTGCTTGTTTTTCCTAGAAAATGAAGTAGACAATGTCACAGAATTCAACCTGAATCTGAATATCGTTTTAAAAATGTTGTCTAAATCCGGACCAGGTCCCAATTGCCTAGGGTATCAACATTCTGTTATGCTGTGTCAAGATGGCAACAGGTGTAAACACAAGCAACCGGTTCCACCACTTAATAAAAACATCATGTCTGTGCATATGAAGAGGCAACCTGCACCCGGGCCAAAACCAGTGTCCAGGCAACCCGCACCAGTGGAGCACGTCCCAAAACCACACCAGTGTCACTCCAAGCATCATTTACCACTGCCACACCATATACTACAAGACTTTAGATGGAAAAATATAATTAGACATAACAATCTTCTCCTCTCAAAACTTTAGAATGAAGAAATACCAGGATATTAACTTTAAGACGTATCGCCCACCCCTAGTTTAAACCATTAGTTATGTGATATAAAATATTTCTTTCTCATTTTAATTATTTTCCATGGCTTCAAAATGACTCAGAGCAGCCACAACAAGATACCTGATTTAATACTGTGGCTGATTGGTGTCTCACTGTGATAACCGACTAGTATTCCACCGAAAGGGTTTTCCAATTACAAAATGCTCCAAGTTCTCAGTGGGGTGAAAGAGGTGACGATCATGTTTTCCTGTCAGGTCATCCATATTTATCTACTTGGGTTCTCTGTTGGCCTTCTTTGACCCAAGCCAGAAGGGGTCGTTCACCCGTGATGGTTTCCATCTATCAGGCCTCCCTCTGGTCTGCTCTCGTCCTCGCTTATCAACACCTCTACGAGTGCAGCCATCACTTAGTTGCCCTGATTCTGAACCCCACAGCCAGCAGGGCATCCAGCAGGGAAGAAGGTGGAGGAGAGCCAGGCCTGACTCTACCTACTGTATAACGCTCCAGCATGCAAATGTTAAATGTCAAACAGCATTGATTCAAGGAGGACAGCAGGAATGAAAGAAAGAGCAGAAAATGAGTCACTGCAACAATAAAGATAAAGAGATGAACTTATCCTGAAATGGTCATAACTCTTCTGCTGGAGTTTTGACCTTAAAGCTAGAGATACACAATGACATGACTTGGTTTCTTTATCTGGAGAAGTCTGAGTTATCAAACACTGGCTTCTCTTTGTGCAAAGTCCTGTTTGGTCAGATTGATCGGTAGTTCTAATCCCACACTGGCATCCTCAGATTTACCCTGACAAAGCGTCATGGAGCTACATGTTAAAACCAGAACAAAACACTGAACTGCTTGAACTTTCCTCAAAAAAAGAATAGTTATTCGAAATGTTTGCAACCAACCACACTTGAATCTAAAATAAGTAATTGTTAAATTTTCCTCAAAAGTCAGTGTCCGTGTCAGTTGTTGGTACTTGGTATGCATGAATGACTCTGACTCTGATGTAACAGTATTGCATCTGTTAAATTCATTATAGCAGCAGCCAAGTAAAAAAGAGGTTCAAAATCTGATCCTGCTTGTTGGGCTCAGTTTCTTCAAATTACCTATGTTTTAGCAAAGAATAAGCAGTTCTTATTACATGAACAGCAGTTTATACACGGAAATGTTAAACCAGGAGATTATAAATCTTTCTCTCTGACACGCACGTCCAGCTGAGCAGCGCTTTATTTAGGAAACAAACATCCCTGTAGTAGCAATTGGCCGCTAATAAAACTTCCAGTTTGAATTGGATACCGGGGCTGTAAAAGAATCACCTGCAGGCTTTTGGAACCACTTTACCCTCACACATCAATCAAGTCACAGTTTAGTGCTCGCACTGGCCGGATTTTAATTTCTCTTTGAGCTTTATTGGAATTTGATTTGCCAAGATAAAGTTAAAGCCATTAATCTTGCTCTCCCCACGCGTCCCATCCAATAAACTCACTGAAATGGGCGCAAATGTCTCTTTGCTTAAAACCTCTCCAATGTGAATGAGTGTGTAGGTATTTGCTGACACAATTTTGTGCTTTATTCAAATATTTGCTGTCAGAATCGAACATTGAAAGAAACGGCTGCAGATGTTTGAAATGCGGACAAAAACCACAGCGGTAATCGCTTTCACAGCTCTCAGCGTAAGCCCAAACCATTGGGGCTGAAGGAGCTTTCTGCATGTACTACATTCGTAGAAAGTACTAACAGCCTAGCTACTGTGTGAATGATTCTTCCAAGATCGATTTCCAGTTTCTCCAAGATTTGAATTTTCCAAATATTTCAGAATGATCCCAAACTCCAAGTTAGCTACGTCAAGCCTTAAAAAAGTTCACACGCACTTACTTATATAAAAGAAAATAATAAATCATACCCTTGAAAACCATTAGCAGGCTGTGGTGTGCTGACTTCATATCTATGGGAAGTGGCTCCGCTCAGTCATCTTTACTCAATTGTTTCTCTTCGCATCTTGGACACGTAGTCCCCTTCCACAACTGTCAACATCAATTACCCATGGCTTTCCCCTGCATCTACATAACCACCACCACCCCACCCCCATCTCTGCGACAAACACATGTGCACCCACACTTTAAAAATTACTCTCAATTCTCCACCGTTGTCCTGGCGTGGCCTGGGCCCAGCAGAAAAGTATCTGCCACACAAGTTGCAAGTGGAAGCTGCAGCAAATTCGAGTCCTCTGGAACACACTGCCACTTTTCACCTCGCCTCTGTCTTAGTACCCACACATTTCTCAAGCAAATTTTTCCAAAACTGTCCAGATTCTTGCAGCAATTAAAGCATTTCTCTCATTCCCCCCTTGCTTTCTTCTCCATCCTTCTGGCAAGAGGCATGACCATGTTGGTCAGGTTGTCTCAGTGTTCCTGGGCCAAAGCTGACACGACCAATTGGAGGAGGCAACTGTGATCTGACAAGTAAGAGGAACAGAGGATTAAAGCAAAGAGGACGTCTGGGGTTCGAGGAGCAGTGAGAATCGAACAGGGCGTGCCATTGTTTCTCAACCAACGATCGCTTCTTGGCAGCTGCTGGGCTTTTTCTTTCCTGAAACCCAACGATCCGTCCTACTCTGGCAAAAGGCTCATAAAAAAGACATAGAGAGATTGCAGGGAAAATAAGAAGCATTTGTGTGGCTTGAGGGGCTTTTGGCGTTTCACACTGAACTGAAATGTAAACCCTCCTCTGGGGAGAAATGGTGATGGTGAGGGGAGGAGTGCTGTGACGTGCGCTCGGAATGCTCTCTGTAAAAAGGATGAGTCACTCGTGCTTAGTACAAGTGTACCTGATAATGGGAAAGTTTAACATTATATAAAGATGACCGAGCAGTTGGTTGCAGTTTCATCCTGTTTTATTTTTTAAAAGTGCAACAATTTTGGGATCACATGGAGCCTGGTAGCACTTGTTCCTAATGGCCTCATAGACAGACAGGACTCTGAATTATTCCAAATGACGGCACAATTTCCACTGTGTGTCTACTTTGTTTCTTTTGGCCTTTATAGAGTGGTCAGTGGGATTATTTTCCTTGATTAAACCTTTTTCATTTTTGACTCAACTTCTCCTTCTTCATGTCCCCTCCCAGCTAATCTTCAAGAAGCTGCATTCAGACATGCACCACGACACTTAATGTGATAGAAATTCATCATGTTTGTGTCAGTCCTGTATAATCACTCTTACATAAAGGTCACACTGGCAATCTAACTAGGTTGGACCTGGTAATATTTCTTCCTGGACACAAATGAATGTTGAAGCATGAATGTTGAAGCATGCATAGACATGAGGGAAGTTAAAGATGTGAGCGCTCCATACATCCATTCACTCAATGTCAATCACAGAAAGAAATTGAAATGAATTCAAAATGAGTTTATCTTTTTGGGAAAGACACATACGTACTTTCTTTCCCAGGGTTTAATGAGTAGTTATATTTGTTCGATCTATATGAATCTTAAGGCCTTGATCTGTACATCAACAGCAATGCATTGCAATACATTATAGAGATCAAATTAAAACATCTCGCCTTTGGTAAAGAAGGATGGAATCAGAGTGTTGATCTGGTGCCACTTAAAAAAAGATGAAATACTTGAGTATTGAATATTGATAAAGAGGAGAACTTGGTGAGTTTCTCTGCTTGGTTCAGGAGCTTAAACTGTATCAGAGCTACTACTGCTTCAAAATGTGACATTGGCAGCAACACGCTCCCTGATCAGTTAGATCTGTATCAGAAGCAAAACCTTGAACTTGGTCTTAAAAAAAAAAAGCTGCAATATCGTTAAGCTACATTCCATCACAAATGTGAAAGCTTACATTGACTGGCTACAGGTTTGAAAAATATTGATAACATGATTATCATAGACGTTTCTGTGCAGTAAATATGAAGCGAAAGCTAGCAGCCAATTTGCTAAACCTACAGTTACAGAGGGAAACTGTTGAATTGTTTATACACTTCTGCTTTTGTGTGAATTAAATTAACAAAATATAATGTGAGCATTGTCAGTGCTTGAAGCTGAATTATATCATCACATAAGCTGTTGCACTACTCTAAAGATTTTTCCAGTTTGGGATCAATAATGCACTGCTATCTGTCTGTCTGTCCGTCTGTCTGTCTGTTTGTCTATAAAAAATCACATACATTTTTTTTTAAGCCTCACAAGCAGAATAAAAGAAACGCTGTCTATCGCCTTATATTTAAATCTGCCTCAATGCAAACTCCATCGTGGCTTTTTCTACAGACGTCCTGTCATGTCTGATTGAATACAATTCTTAGCTTTACTATCAAATTCAACTCATGATGGTTTATAAATGCATCATTTTCTTTGCACCAAAGAATTTGTCTGGGAAAAAGCAATCAGGATACAGGTTGAGTGGCTAAATCGCTCATTTATTACAATAACAAAACAGCCATTAACTCCTGCCAAGTGTTGCATGTCATATGTGCCTTGGACACTGATTCAAAATAAATGAACATGGATGAGGCTCTGGCCTCGGTGCAGTGAAAGCATTGGTGTAGTTGGGGAACAATACACTTTATCATTGAAACCGAGGACGGAGGGAGACAGAGGTATAGGGCAATGGAGACAGCCTGTGTTTGACTCCTTTTAATATTGTTAACTGCTTGTCCATTTTCATTTGTTCCTGGCTTGGACAGCACTCTCAGTCTGTCTCTGTGTGTGTGTGTGTGTGTGTGTGTGTGTGTGTGTGTGTGTGTGTGTGTGTGTGTGTGTGTGTGTGTGTGTGAGAGAGAGACAGAGAGAGAGCATGTACTATGTATAAGAGAAAGGAGACAAAGGACAAACACAAATTTAACTGACAGCTCTGGACAATGTCAGACCCATCCACATGAGAGTGCATACTTTGGATGAGACCTGCTCATTATTTATTACTTTACTACTGCTTTCATGACCATACCAAGCTTCCAAACATCATTAACAAACCAAGTACAAATCCTGTCTTATTTATACAGCCAGGTGTACCGAGGGCACAGCAGGACAAATATAAAATATCCTGGCAATCACGCACTGAGCAGGTTTGACGATGTCCAGGTCGGAAAGTACTAACTCCACTTAAGGTCAATAAAGTTAATCATAAAAGGCTATTTATTTTAGAGTTCCGATGTTTGGTTTCCAATTCTATTTCTCATGGGAAAGGTTTATGCTCAAAAAATGAAACACAAGTAGCTTTCTCTTAAATATAAATTGTCTAAATGATGTTGTTGAAGGGGCTTTTTAATGGACCTTAGAGGATACTCATACACACCGATATAAGGTCGGAGCAGGGTATGGGGTGGCTGAAGTGTCTTATAGCTGTGCAGGTCCTCAGAGGGATCTGTGTAAATCGACGCTGAGCAAGTAAGAGCTTATTGTGAGTAATTAGGGAGAGATGAAATTGAATGCGATTCCTCCAGCAGTACAGCATGCTGTGCTAATGTAACAGAGCACTCGTCAACTGAACGCCACAAAGCCAATATGAAAAACATCTGTTTCAACATCTCCCACTTCCCAAAGCAATGGGCTGAGTGTGTTGTGGCACCGTGACCTTGTCGGGGTTCCGTTTCTAATCATCTTCAGTGGCTGCTTTCGTGCTATTGCCTCTGTTGCCCCCTGAGGCAGAATTATGACTGGAGGTTTGCTATGGTTCTGTTATGACTGCTGACCATGACCATTACTGCTTACAGTCAGTCAGTTAGTACTGAGGTAATTCTCTGACATTATTACTGGTTGGGGGGTGAGGGTAAGGTCTATGTACTCCATTGTTGTGTTTTTCTCAAACGAGTGTAATCAACACCATTTCCAGAACTTTCTTTCAATGAATAAGCAAGCACTAATTAGGTAGCATTAACAGAACGTTTACAGAGAATATGGGAAATTATTCTGGACCATGGCTTTGGCTCCAGCAGAGGCAACTTGGGGAACTCACAGAGCAGAAGCTGAATTTTACGGTAGTTTTTAATATAAAAGCTTTTGACAACTGGGATGATTTGTCTAGTTGCATCATTTTCTTGACAGTCTTAAACTTAATGGGTGGCATTTCTGTCAAAAACTGAAATCACAGCGCAACGGAAATCAGATTGGACATCTAACTCAGCTGTGGTGACAAGCTTGCTGACAGGCCAGTTGTAACTACAGGCCATGTTCACAGCAGACATGTTGACTTTACATAGTAGGAGAAACCCAGGTGTCACTAACAATAACTAAGATTCACTTATAGTTAATGTAGAGAGCTGTATATGGCACAGACCACCATTATAAAAGAGACAACCGTAAAATTGCAAATAAGGTTCGTTATTACTGCCGTTTATTGACTGTAAATAAAGAATGGACGACATGAAAGTGAAGCCAAATTGTCTTGATCACACCCTGCTGGCTGGCTGCAGTATAGGTTACAAATCCTGTTTCGTCTATGTTAAAGGCCCCATATTTTACACCTTTCTGGGATTTAATTTGAGGTATTGGTACCCCTAAGATGATATATCAGTGGTTTAAAGTCGAAAAAACTGCTGCAATGTGTATTTCCATGTCCTCTCTTCTGCCACTCTCTGGAGCTGCAGACAGAACAGGATGTTTTCGCCTGCCTTTTGAGCCCCTCCTCTGATTGGCTGACTGCACTTTCACCAGTCTCATTCTGGCGCATTGACGATCTCTCTTGTAGACACAGCTGAAAGACATGTTGGTATGTTTGCAGCTATAGAAGACCAGCCACATATTTACAGTTGGTTACAACAGGATGTTTCTGAACGGTAAGTTACACCGTCCTCATGTTTGTTCAAGTTTTAGCAGGACAGTCGGCCAATGTAGGAGTAACGTCCCGAGTTACAGAACGGAGTTTCACAACGGAGTTTCAATACGGAGTAACGTAGACTTTACTCCGTAGTGAGCACACCGACACGGCACGTCAGAAGAAATAAAGCGTAACCGCTGGTCTCGAACAGTAACGTTCTTAGGAGGAATGTGCACGGACACATTCTGTTCATTGCATCCCTCCCCGCTGCAGTGTTTCTTCAGTGTTGTTTGTTGTGGTTAGAGTGTGGTAGCTAACAAGCTGCTAGCTCAGCAACAAGTCTGAGTGGTGTCGAGTTTGGTGTGGAGGGGTGGTGGGTTCGGAGGCTGGACTGGTACCGGCTGGGTGGGGCTGAGAGACGAGTGCGATCCCGAATGACATCATACGGGGGAGGAAGTACGAAACGAGACGTTTCAATAACATATTTCTTCGAATGGACTGAGTGAGAAAGTCTGCAGAGTGACTGTTTTCATACTTTGAGGGTCCCTACTGACCCCCTTCAATTAATTACGGATAGTAAAAGCCCAGAAAATTTATTTTACACAATATGTGCCCTTTAAGTGGATGGGACATGGACCAAACTAAAAAGTCAAAGTACAATAAATTTCAACACTGTGTTACCAACATGCTAGCAGTGGCTAGTTAGCATCCCTTAAGACCTTTTGAGGTGTACAGAGACATAAAGCTTTAAAGTAGTTTTACTTTCCAAACTGCACATTTTAAATGTTAATGGTAACTGGATGTATTAAAATAGCACGTTTTTAGTCTTTTTGACTGCTCAAAGTTTTACAGTACAATTCACCCATTCACATACATATCCATGCAGCACTTATACACAGCACTTTTGCTATCACATACCATTCATGCATTGTCGGAACAGCCGTCTGGGACAATTTGGGGTTTAGTGTCTTGCCCAAGGACACTTTGACTAATCGGTGGATGACCCTTTCTAACTCCAGAGCCATTATGCCCCTACACAGATAGGTTTTCTTTATTCATGGCATGGTCTTTCAGTTTAAGAACAGGACTTATTAATTTCACTTTTAGATTTTGTAATGCTCTCATTTAAAACCCCTCAATAGCATTTGACAAATTTCAAGGCATTCTATTGGTTATTTTATTGCAAAAAAAAATAAAGTGCAGAAGAAAAAAATCCAAGAGCAGAGGAGAAATCCGAGAGGAGACATTTCACGCAGGCACAGAAGGAAAGCAATGTGAAAACAAATAATGTGGCACAATTTGAAGAACCACTGAACTTGCACTAAAACAGAGATAACATGGCAAATTGAGGCTGATTATAAATCCAAAATGCTTCTGTATTAAAACTGAGAAAATAGACAAGAGGGAGAATAAGGAAAGTCCTCAGACCAGCCAGATGACGGCCAGGCTCCTCTGGGTCAAATAAAGCCCTGGCATCCTGTTTGAAAATTTACTATACTCACTCTCTTTTGGGAAGATTACTGCAGTAGCATCAACAACTTGACATTTCTGTTGAGATTTATGCATGGGAAGCCATGAATATGTTTTCACTGAAATCCAACTGCTCTCAGCTGCTGAAGTGACTATAAGTTACTGAGGAGTGACCCTGGGGTGTGCTGAATAGTTTCTGGAGAGTTAGAAAGGTAGAGCGGCACACTCACACCATGTCCGTGTCCTCCCTCCGTCTAATAAGCGTTAACATTCTGTAAGATGAGACATGACTGCCCAAAGCTGCCTGATCACATCTGTAATTTGACTTGGAGCAGTGCACCTCTACCATATTGCCTTTGCCTCAGATGAGGTTTCCTCATAGATCACATTTAGTGCATGACTTGTGGCAGTCTATTGCCTCTCTACCTATTTGTTTATGAGGAGAAAATAAGTGTAACACTGCCATATTTGGATCACATACAGACATGTATTTTTCCTGAGTAACCACTTACGAAAGTCATTTATAATTTCCACATCACGCTGACATGCTTTATTTCACTCAGAAAACATAATCATTTATTTTCTGAGTGTCATTTCAGAATGAATTACAAATGCTGTAAATCAAACTCTGTTGGGCTGCAACAGAAACTTAACGGATGAAATAGAAGGAAACACAAGTTTGGCCTCTGGGTATTGTTATACATTCTTGTTGGTTTTGAGGCACTATCTTTGATATTTTCACATGCTTCTCTTGGGTTTTGGGGCCAAGCAAACAATCTGGACCGAATGCTGGACAGGAGGAGTCACCGGGAAACCCAAATATTGTTTCACAGAAATCCAATACGTGGGTACAAGTATGACAGCTAATATGTTGGCCCCGTCCTCGCTGTGCACCACCCACAGAGCGGCAGCCACTAGCATGTAAAATCCCACCCTCTGTGTGGATGACCTCACAGCTCCGACTTCTGCTGAGGCCAAGGTCTCCAACCAGCATCCAATAAGCCACCCCATAACTCGCTAACACTCTTTTCATTCGTCCTCCTCACTCTTTTGGAATACAAACACCACATAGCTGCAGTAGGGTGCTGCGAGTCAGTTGAACACTGTACTAAGTCTGTCCAGATTAGCGTGGGTTGCGGCCTGGCGCCTCCATTGTTCTTCATTGTTATTTCAAACCCTAAAAAAAAAACATATGCAGGATGGTTTTCGCTGGCCGAGCCATCAGTGAAAGTCGTGTGAGCTCTGGTGCAGAGGTCTTTCTTCCAGTTATGTGGCCCCAGACTTCCAGGAGGAGATAGCCACACCACTTTTTTGCTGCGTCATAGCCCTTTGTCAGGCATAATTACAATGTCAGTCTGTTTAAAAAGTAGTCTACCGGGAATGCGAGGGCCCCATTACTGCATAAAGATCATGCGCTAGGGGCCATGGGGGCCATAAAACACTCATCTGCGACCAGCAGTAAAAGAGGCAGCAGAGCAAAAAAATGGCGCTGTGACAACATAATATTTAGTGCGATAATAATCGCACCCCTTTTGCTTTTATTGCATGTAAGCTTGATTGATTCACTGCCTTGAGGAGAGAACACATGGCAATGTACTTGTCACAGTGTGTGTCCATGGCAACACAGTTTCCAAAGACTAACCTTACTCACGCAGTGCCAAATGTGTGTCTTAGGTTGGAAACATGGAAGATAAGAGGTGAGTGGGAGGTGTCAGTTATATACATTACATCTCACAGCATATTGCTCCTCATGTTGTGACTTTTGTGTTCTGGTCACATTTTGTTATTAAAATGCAACTTATTTCAATACATTTTATTGTAGCGGAGCAAGAAGGTGTTTAATATGTTTCTGGGGACTTTCTAATAAACCGGCTGTCTGGCAGTTTACGGTCACATGTGACAGCTGTGTGAATAAATCTTGTAGCTTTCTAATTATAGTGAGATCAATTGGCTCGGACCAGGCACCTCGCCACTTGCCTTTCATTGTGCTTGTCATCATTTCACCATCCTGCTCTGTTTAATAACTGGCATCATTAATACAAAAGGTCTATGGACACAATAACACGGCCGAAGAATCAAAAACGTGAAAATAATTTGCTTCTTATAATAGAACTTGTGCAGTGTCCATTCTAAATCTGCCTGTTTGGAATGGGCTGTTCTCTTTGGCCTGCGTTAAAGCTCTGGAGCTACTTCAGAATTATTCCTTATCATCAGTGAGCCCTCCAATGCAGTGTCACTATTAGATTGTTTGCATGCTGGATGTTGTGTGCAGAGATTTTTATATTCACTCTATGGTGCAGAGCGGAGTTAGAAAACTTTGGGTTCATCCTACCTGGTTTATCTGCAAAGAAGATTTTATAGTCAATGTTTTTCATGAAAAGGAACTCAAATTTGCTTCATTAGTGTTCATGTATGTGGTTTACAATAGAAGGTTAGATGAACAGTTTGTGAGATATGCTTGATTGAAATAAATTCATATGACACTGGACAATTCCTGAACCTGTTATCTTGCAAAATTAGTTGATTGTTGATAACTATCGACCAACACTTAAAGGTGGGGTAAGCGATTGTGGGGGAATAACTGTTGATATTTGAATTCAAGACCAAAGCTAGTACACCACTCCCTTCACTGGTCCTTCAGAAGCTCCACCCCCCACATGCATGCACGTTCAATACCAAAGCGCACCTGATCTCAAAAATGTCTTTTCATTTTGGCGCCCATGTTATTGGGTTAGAGCAGACACACTGCTGTGCCATGAGCCACTCTTCTAGAGAGTTAGGGTCTCGCCTATTTTTTTCCCCGCATAATGCACGTGATTCACATTACATGGTGAAAATGATCTTTCACCACAGTTTCAATGTCTGTCTGTCTAATATGTCATAAACATAAATATTTGCAACATTTCCTGTACCTGTTTCAAAGTAAAAGCACTCGTGTGTTTCAGCTGACTGAATCCATTAATTTGTTTTTACAAGGCTTTTATTGTAAAATATGCAGGACTGGAAGACGCACGGCTTCATAATGTGGCATTTAGTGCATAGGCTACTTTTATTTGAGGAAATAAAACAGTCATATCAGATATCTATAGGATGTAGTTATATTACAGTAAATGTTAACGTAAAGAACAACAGGTGATGAGTAGTAGACTATCTCTCCTATGTGATCTCTCTCTCTCTCTCTCTCTCTCTCTCTCTCTCTCTCTCTCTCTCTCTCTCGTAGCAGATCGGCAATTTACTGCCGTCAGACACTGCACATGCACCTTGTGTGACCTGGGTGTAAGGCCCGGCATATAATAAATTAACGATTTCAGTCATTGATCAGGGCAGTAAGGTAAATATCAAAAAATAAATACTAAAGTTAATTACAATAAAAAACACTTATATTTGAAGCCCTCCTGATATGACCAAGATGTGAATTGAACCTGGGTCACTGCTATTAAATGCAAAAGTACATAGCCCTCCACCGCCCCAACCACAACAGCCTTACTTTCCACTGTGCTATTTCTATGTCAAACCACTGCCTGTTTCTTGTCATGTAATCCTTTTGTGGTGGGAAAATGTATTTCTCACTTGTACAGTTTAAGATGTTGGACTCTTTCTGCCAAATTTTAGGACACCACACTCACAGGATTTATTGCTCATTGGAAACGATAACAGTTCATTTCATGCCCTTGATGCCATTTAAAATGGACAAGAATAGCCTGGGATTTCCCCAAGATAGAAACAACTGTAAAGCTGATTTTATTATGTAACATTCGTTCACTCAGAGGTAGGCTGAGATGCGTTGCTTGTCAATCATTCGAAGGAGAGGAATAGCGCCAAGCAGTTCTTTAACTTTGTGGAGCTGGATCGAGAGCACAGGCTGTTCCTTTTGATTGAAATGGATGTGAATGGAGACCCAGTGCTATTTTTCTACAGTCATGTCATGTTGGAGCCAGAGCTGTGCAAAGATATGGTTCAGTGTGGTTTCAAAGCAAAAAACAGAGTCTGTAGCAGTAAGGCAATAACAAACGGCAAAAGTAACGGTCAATAACTATGAAACTCATGCAAATTGACAACTTAAATACATATTTTCTATTGTCCAATCTGACAGAACATTGCGTTTAAATTAAATAATGATAGAGCAGAAGGTATTACTTATTGAAATGTAATATTCTGAGAACTTTATCGAGTTCAATCTTCTGTTCAATGTTAAAATCATGAACGTCAGTGGGTCAGGATGACTGTTGAATTCCAAATTTCACCTCAGTCAGAATAAACATAAACGCATTGAACTACGATTCTATCTTAGACAAACACACATGGCCGACACCACATGGAATGCTCTAAAATATCCGACCTCGTCTGATCATTGGTTCACAGAAGACTTTGCTGCTGTTCAAGCCAAAAGCGCAAAGGGCCTGAGCTACTAAAAGACAGTGGAAGTTGGACAATTTTAGAATAAGAAACGCTTGATCCCTTCATCCAAGCAAATGTTCGGAGTCTTGACAGTGTGCCACAAGAGCAGGCCACAGCAGAATAACAGGTCAATACTGACTGTTAATGCTACGATTGGATGGTTTGTGGTCTGACCATTGAGAAGACAGAACAAAATAACATTTTACTGGGGTTCATAAATGTCTCGTGGATGTTACAGTGGCTCCTCCATAAATCCGTAACCGTTGAAGGAAAGAACGTTAAAGTCTAATCTACAGTAGTGACAAAATAAATAGATTCAGAAGAGTCTCCAGCACATGTTGGAGAATTAAACATTACAACTGGTGTTATACAGGCAATATAAAAAGACCAATAAAGATCAATGAGTGGTAAAGGATTATTATGTCGAGAAGATACAGGAAGCCACATTGCAGTGTGGATGACTCCTCTTTGCCTGGAACACCCCTCAACCCCCTCAGTCATAAAAAAGCAATCTCCTTCTCCCTATTAAAGTCAAATTGAAATAAGATCATTTGTGAAAACATTTTACTCATTTTGTATAAAAAGGTTTACTTTTCATAAAAGCAGTCAGCTACTTTTAAAGTGTGTTTCAGGCCCTAGACAAAAAGCACCATGATGATTTTAGTTAGTTTTGTCTCATCAGTCTTCATCAATGGAAAAAAGAAACCACTTTGGTTTTCAAATTATGATTTCATCCAACTGACTTTAACCACAACATTAGGAGATCCAGTTCAATCGAACTAAGAACCTTCTACTGCTGCCCTGTGAATAACAATGTTCAGCTTTGTCGAGACTTAGGTCTTTGCCAACGAGACGCAATTTTTCTTCATTTGATTAATTGCACATTGTTCATATTTTTCAAACCTGTATTCAGTCCATGCATGATTCAAAAATTCAATGAAGGAAAGAGAAGAATAGAATAGAGTGATATTAAGGCTTTCACTTTTCGGACTAAGGTCAATTCTTCCAAGGGTTCTGACATGTGTGACGTCACATTTTGAAGCAGTACAAGTAGAACAACTTCCTCTTTAGTCTGATATAAAGTTTATGTGTTGATTTATTAAATATATTTGTCTTCAGCCATTGCTGACAGTTATTTTTGTCTTTAAAAGGTTAACTCCTGCTGAAGAAAATGAATGAACTGAGATTTTTTTACAAACAAAAGGGACTGTGATCAAATGGGGGCGGCTCTGGTTAAAGCTCCTGAACCAAGCATTGAAACTCACCGAGTTCACCTCTCTTCAACAAAATTGGGTGTATCCAGGTTGGGCATTTTTTTGCAACATATTGCTTGATGTTGATTCTATCCTTCTTTTCCCAAGGTGCGATTTTTTTGAAATCCATTATTAATAACAGTTAACCAGCTGCAGGTCTGATATTGTTGGCCTGCATTTGTACCATCTGTGCTTTCCCTCTGTGTTGCTCCATATCATGAGCTGAATAACGTGCAGAGCGCTGCGGTTACAGGATCGCCTGTTGCTGTCAGTATTGACCATCTGGTTATTTGCTGTCACCACAGATGAAATAGAAACAGCCAGTGCTGGCGAGACACATCCTCTGTATAATGTGAGGTGAACACAGCATGTGAGCCAGTCCAGGATCTGCCAATGACTCAGCAGGCGTCAAAACATGAATAGTGGTATACAAACTTAACAGCACGCTATGTCTGCCCGAGTGTTGTAAGTTGTTATCAGGAGAGACGTTTTAAACCACTGACTGTATATCACCAATGCTATGTGTGCTTGATAGAAAAAATATATAAAACATATAAATGTTTATAAGGTTGACGGTACGTCCTGTGACTCCTGGAAACGCCAGAATGTCAGTCAACTACCGCTATGGTAACCGTCATTCCACAGCCTTAAATCTCCCTCTGTTTCCACACATGCATACTATAATTATTTAACCTCCGTTTATGGACAATAGCTCGAATTTAACTACTTATAAATGATCATACATCCGGATGCCAGTATGACAACTAGAATGGCACTCTGAGGGGGCATAACGCTGCTTTCTCTATCTATTAATATCCGCTCCAAACTTTTATTGTTCTTTCATTGGTCATTTTCCAACACTCCGCAAACTTTCTCCTCCCCTTGAGGTGACGGAAGTTATACACATGTCTTGTATGCTATCGATTTGACAATGGCCAAAAATTGTCTCACACTGGATGTTTCCAAGAGGGTTTTGTCTTCACTTATGGTTCATCATTACATCACTTGATGTGGACGCACTGTATCACACATATGATGATTCCGGTCATGAACTCCAGAAAATGTCTGGAAAATCGATACGGACATTTTCCGACCTTTCACATATGTGGAACGCAGCTGGAGATTCTCCCGATCAGACATGTTTACAACAACAGCAAATTGTCTGAAACAATCCGGTTATCAGAGGACATTTAGGCTAAAGACATGGTGTAAATGACACCGTTTCGCGTTGAATATGAATGTCGGGGCGTGCGGACACTTGGATGACACCACACGAGCAGTATGGAGGCATGTTGTTTTATTGCATCTGAAGCTTTAGTCAAAATTTACTTCAAATGTATTGGATTTGGCTGCTACACGGTTTACCCCTGAGACTGGAGAAGTGTTTTTGGACTCAAACACTTCACCTACCCCTCCATTGGCATAGTGGTGAGTAGATAATGAGTGAATTAAAATTTTTGGGTGAACTATCCCTTTAATGAGCCAAAGCTTTCAAATCTTGTGTTCTTTCCAAGTTAAGTCTGTCACGGGTTAGAAGTGTGATCAACTCGCCCTCTCTCTCGCTGTGTATTTTCCTGCTGCATCCTTACACGGGGTCACTCAGATATTTTGTGTAAATTTTTTGCGAGGCAGGCAGTAAGGGTTCAGGAAAATGTCTAGAACAGCTGACCCTGACATTTCCATTCGCACATACAGCAAACAGGAGAATGTCATGACTTCAGTGTCTTAAAGTGACGATAATAACAGCTGGAACTGTCCTCAAGGTTATTAAAACTCACAGTGTAAAAAATCTTCTTTTCTATCTGTGCGAGTAAACCTATGAGCCCAGATGTTATTTTTTCCTCTAAATTCTGGCCTGGTCAGTACATTATTTTTGTCCTGAACCATTTATCTATCTCATGTTGTGAGGGGAAAGTCGTCTTCATTTTTAAGTAACAGATAACACCCGCTGGTCCACTATACCCCCTGCTTCAGGTAAAAGTTAACACGCACATGTGGAATTTAGCCCTACGGTGGTAGGAAAGATGATCTTCTGAGAAGTGTGGCGAACTCCGCAACAGAAGCCCAGCTGTGACCAATATATAACCCAGCATGAGTCATCCTGCCAAGACCCCAGAGATTTGACGCCCCCTTCCACTGTCCTGTCGCTGCATCTACCCTCTCTGATCGTCTTCAGATGTTCCTCCTCTCCCTTAGGGACAGCGAGAGGGCAGAGCAAAGATGGAGCAGAAACAAGGAGAATCAGTCAACTCCTGAAGGCTCAGAGTGTTTCATTCTATACACTGGTTCCTGAACTAATGCCACTGATCTGATTTGTCTACGCTAGAAATACACTTCAGCACGGCCTTATCCACTCAGCAACTTTGAATTATTGAAAGTGTGTGTGTGTGTGAGAGAGAGAGAGAGAGAGAGAGAGAGAGAGAGAGAGAGAGAGAGAGAATGGTTGTTCTTTTAACATGAGATAATAATAAAGAATCAGGATAGATAAAATGATCAAATCAATTTGGATTTGATACATGACACCATCTCACTTTACACACACACACACACACACACACACACACACACACACACACACAACACCCACACACACACACACACACACACACACACAACACACACACAAGGGTGATGAGGACCATCTGGCTGACCGTTATCTCAAAGAAAACCCCCGGCAGGTGCCAGAAGCTCCCAGAGCACAGACAGATCACATGGAAGGTAACAGAGTTGTTGAAAGTAAACAAATTTAGCTGTTGGCGTTTTAGGTTGCACTTGCGGTTCGCGGGTTTTCATTAGAGTTGGAAGGACATACAACCACAGGTAAAAAAAGAAACTGCTGAACGTCTCCAAAACAGATTTTGTCCAGACCCACAGATAGGACACAGGAAGGTGAAGACACACTTGTATTCAGAGAGACTCCATGGTGTCAAAATCTTTAATAAGTCAAGTTGTATATCCCGGGGTCTGAACAATTGATCTCACACTTGATTTGCAGCGGAGACACTTAAACCTTTATATCTGTGATGTGACAGTTCTATCAACTCAAGGGGAACATCCTTATCTGTGTTTTTGTTTTGAGTTCTCAGTGATGTATGCTGTGTGATGCGATGTCACTCACCCTGGTTACTACTCACAGTCTCTCAGAGAGTGATTGAAAGCATGAACATCCAAACTTGATCCTGGATAGACAGCAATGAAAAGTAGAAGTAGTCAAGAAATGTCCGCAGACCAGTTGAGGCTGCCACAAAGTTTTGAATTACCTCTAAGGTAACCTGAGCCCAAAATGTCATTGTCCCCCATAAATGTTTAATATGGAATAATAACAACTACTATGTTTATGTGGACAATAATATTCAGACTATTCACCTTATTCTGAATAAGATATTATCCGATTATGATGTTGCTAATAGAAGATTTAATTCATATATCTATTTACATGTTAAAGAGCATAGTCACATTATGTCCACTACGTTATATACACTACCGCTCAAAAGTTTGGGGTCACTTAGAAATTTCCTTTTTTTCAAAGAAAAGCACTGTTATTTTCAATGAAGATAACATTAAATTAATCAGAAATACACTCTATACATTGTTAATGTGGTAAATGACTATTCTAGGTGGAAATGTCTGGTTTTTAATGAAATATCTACATAGGTGTATAGAGGCCCATTTCAGCAACTATCACTCCAGTGTTCTAATGGTACATTGTGTTTGCTAATCGCCTTAGAAGACTAATGGATGATTAGAAAACCCTTGTGCAATGATGTTAGCACAGCTGAAAACTGTTTTGCTGGTGAGAGAAGCTATAAAACTGGCCTTCCTTTGAGCTAGTTGAGTATCTGGAGCATCACATTTGTGGGTTCGATTATACTCTCAAAATGGCCAGAAAAGAGAACTTTCATGTGAAACTCGCCAGTCTATTCTTGTTCTTAGAAATGAAGGCTATTCCATGCGAGAAATTGCGAAGAAACTGAAAATTTCCTACAACGGTGTGTACTACTCCTTCAGAGAACAGCACAAACGGGCTCTAACCAGAGTAGAAAGAGAAGTGGGAGGCCCCGGTGCACAACTCAGCAAGAAGACAAGTATATTAGAGTCTCTAGTTTGAGAAATAGATGCCTCACAGGTCCTCAACTGGCAGCTTCTTTAAATGGTACCTGCAAAACGCCAGTGTCAACGTCTACAGTGAAGAGGGACTCCGGGATGCTGGCCTTCTAGGCAGAGTGGCAAAGAAAAAGCCATATCTGAGACTGGCCAATAAAAAGAAAAGATTGATATGGGAAAAGAACACAGACATTGGACAGAGGAAGATTGGAAAAAGTGTTATGGACAGACGAATCAAAGTTTGAGGTGTTTGGATCACACAGAAGAACATTTGTGAGACGCAGAACAGGTGAAAAGATGCTGGAAGAGTGCCTGACGCCATCTGTCAAGCATGGTGGAGGTAATGTGATGGTCTGGGGCTGCTTTGGTGCTGGTAAAGTGGGAGATTTGTACAAGGTAAAGGGATTTTAAATAAGGAAGGCTATCACTCCATTTTGCAACGCCATGCCATACCCTGTGGACAGCGCTTGATTGGAGCCAATTTCCTCCTACAACAGGACAATGACCCAAAGCACACCTCCAAATTATGCAAGAACTATTTAGGGAAGAAGCAGGCAGCTGGTATGCTGTCTGTAATGGAGGGCCAGCGCAGTCACCAGATCTCAACCCCATTGAGCTGTTGTGGGAGCAGCTTGACTGTATGGTACGCAAGAAGTGCCCATCAAGCCAATCCAACTTGTGGGAGGGGCTTCAGGAAGCGTGGGGTGAAATTTCTACAGATTACCTCAACAAATTAACAGCTCGAATGCCAAAGGTCTGCAATGCTGTAATTGCTGCAAATGGAGCATTCTTTGACGAAAGCAAAGTTTGAAGAACAAAATTAATATTTCAAATAAAAATCATTATTTCTAACCTTGTCAATGTCTTGACTATATTTTCTATTCATTTTGCAACTCATTTGATAAATAAAAGTGTGAGTTTTCATGGAAAACACGAAATTGTCTGGGTGACCCCAAACCTTTGAACGGTAGTGTATGTCCAATGTTCCTGCCGGAATTTGAAACCCAACCTGATGTATTGTAATGCATAATGCTACCGTACATCCTGTTGAGTGTTTTCTTTCTGATTTTGAAAAGTTTCAACTTTTAGTTTTTTTCCACCTTGTTCCATCTTGTAACTGCTGTATGTTGATGTCACAAAATGCAGTGAAAACTCAATTGGACGTCATTGTGTGAATGAATGAAAGCCTTTATTGTCAGTGTACAAGATAATACAGCAAAATTCTCAGTGCTACTTCTGATCAGTGCCATTTAAAAATGTTGGATTACAACCAGTTACAACAGACTTTAACACAGATACAAAAATATATATTTGAATAAACAATATAGAGATTGTTTTCTAGTTATTGCATTTATCTGGTATTGCACTTAATACTCATTTGAATAAAAAGCATGTTAACTGTCAATGTTGTGGTGAAGTGATCTGATGGCCCATGGATAGAAATTGTTTTTGAGTCTGTTTATTCATACGTATACATGTCAACACAATGCCACTGACATTGGACATTTGATTATTGCTTATTTGTATGACATTACTCTGGTTAAGCTAATAAGAAAATGCTGTTTACGTGGCAGTGTCTTATTCAGACTATTGTCGTAATTGGGTTAAGATTGAATTGCTGCTGTCCATGTAAATGTATCTGTTGTAGTGTCACAGTCGGATCTCTGTTCCTCCAGCCTCTGTTTTTCCCGTCATCTCCTCAGACCTTCTTCTAACATCATCAGTTTTTAGTCCTCGTAATGACCCCTTGTGGTCCTCCTGTTGCCAGTTCATCTGAAAGCCATTGAGAGTCATTCTGTCATGAGAGGTGACTCCTGACTGGAGGTCTGAATTTGAGTCCCCTGCCTGCGCTGCTGGTCAGCACGTCACAAACACATTTACATTGTTATTTATGACCGTTACTCTAAAGAAAATCCAATACCTTCTTTGTTACAGTACCTTCTGCTCTAAAGGATTAATGCAAGGATACTGCATTTTGTGGCAGTTTTACCCGTATGTTTGGTGGCATATGCTTCAAAGACCAAATGTACTAATGGTCATCTTTGCCAGGGGTCTACAACTCGTCCTGCCAAGCTGTTTTGGAACTCTATTTGAAAATATCAAGTGGAAGTCAGTTTGGAATTTAATAAGAAATATTGTGTTACCGACAAAACCAGAGAATTTCATTTTAAAATTAAACATTTAATTTATCCTGTAAGCCGAAGGCTTTCAAGATTCACAGACGATATTGATGGAAAGTGTGTGTATTGAAGTAACGAAACTGAGACCGTCATCCATTTTATGGATGCATATGTATTGAATTATTTTGGTTAGATGTAAAATACAACACTGAGACATTTTGAGTGGTTCAACCATTCATTTCAAAGACAGTTTTTATTACAATGAAAATGATATTTATTGTAAAAGACTACACTGATTTGTTTGTATAGGAAATACTGCATGAGTTAGGATTTGCTAAAGAGCAGGATGCATTGTGCACAATCGCAGAGACCCAGGATAAATGTGAGTGTTTATTGATAATAATGGGCTGTAAAGAGAAATGGGGAGGCTGACCTGGAACAAAGAGAACTCTGAACCTACTGAGGAGTCCAGACTCCAGGTCAGAGTGTTACCACAGAAAGAGGAGTGTGGCGGTGGAGCTGGCTTATTGTGACAGGTAACTAAAGAGTGCACATGATCCTGGCAGACAGTTACAACCATGATAAGCATAGAGACGGGCCGCCAGGAAAACAAGTCTTTTAGAACACAAGTTGGAATCAAACGAGGTTTGGCTGAAGCACGAGAACCATGAGGTAAAAGTAGTGGTGTTCAGACGGTTCCCCATTGTACTGCAGTCAGCTGAGGGAGTTGACTGCAAAGTCCACAATCCTAACAACATTTCACCAATTCAAATGGACTGTAAAGAAACCAAACATACAACCATTCCAAAATCTAATTCAGACACTTAGGGGTATTCAATTAAATACAGCGGACTGCCTATTTTTTACCTATGCTATAGAGTGATGAACTGAAGAATAGTAAAGAAATGACAAAAGCCTATACTTTTTCTTTAACGTCCTCGCTTGTGTCTCTATGCATATAGTTTTTCGTCATGCCTTTTTGTCCAATTAGCCTACCCTGATTTTGTTTGAGGATGATTGTTTGGTGTGAACATGATAAAATAAAGAAACTAGAATTACCGACCTGAGGTTTGGTGCCAACCAGGGTCAGTGAGTTCACACATAACGATTGACAACTGCTGATCGAACGCAGATTTTCCTCGTACCCGGGCTTTTATCTGTGAGTTCCAAAAAACATTGATGACTGGAAGATTCAGGCTTAATATTACGTAGTGTGAAGTCGACTTAATTGGAGAAGAGAGATGTTAAAGCCTCTACAACAAACATCGACACTACATATTCTACAGTTACAATTTATTCTGTTATTTATTATCAGTTAACTGTGAGAAATGTGATCCATTACCTGACCTAATATGTTATAATTAGCTTGCACCGACATGCAGTGCCACTAATAACAGCTGGCAGAGATAAAACTCCTGGGTTTTGGTCTAGTCTACAGCTACAGCTGGCACTCACATCTCACAAAATGTTCAATCTTCAAATGGTTATTCTCTGCTGAACATATATTTATTTATGGCAATAAGAACTTTAATATGACTAAGCTGTATACTAAATAAAAATTTCGATTTTATTTACTGTGCTCCAGATCATAACTATAATGGAAATTTAACAAATTGTCGTAGTCCTCATATAATGTTTATGGCTCTCGCACCGAGATGATAACTGGAAATCACTTGGATTTGGCACTGAAAAAAAATAATACATTAAAGTTTTATCTTAGCCTCGTTTTCCCGATGTTCAGCCAAAGTCAATGGTCACAAGTTTAAAAAATCCAAGACTGAAAACAATGATGAACTAAGATGTTTTACTGACATTCAATAGCCGCCAAGCTACTTTCAGAGGAGGCCCAATGTGTTTTAACATTCAGAGCAACTGATGGTGTACTGACTTGTGTTCCGTGTCGAGACTGATTAGGATCAAACCCTTTATGTTTTCAGCGAATGACACAATGATACTCACATATCCTTCTGGGTGATATACATTTCTTAGCTTTGCCTTGGTACTCTAAATCACCCTTCTCCTCTCTCCTCTATGAAAAACAGAGAGAGAAACAGAGTGGATGAAATAACATTTTCATACTATACGAAACGATCCGCTAGCTATGTTCGTCAGGAGACTTCTGGTGGAAGATAGATAGTGAGATTCAGTGTCTTCTGTGGTCTCGAAATGTGATGAATTCTAAATATTCATATATTTTCCTGGACACCCTATCTCTTTCGTGCTCCGCTCCAGCCAGCAGGCCATGTGTATTGGGCTTCACGCTTCCCAAGCCCCTTGCCTGCTTTCTACTGACCACGACTTCCTACCACAGGACCCCCGCCGTTCAACGAGGCCCTCAGGCCAGACCACTCGTCTACCCAACATTAATGGCTCAGAGGAGTCAGATTGGACCTGGAGACTCGGAGCGTTCTCACACATTCAGAACAGGTCAAATCTCTCCAGTATCTTTCTGCACCATTGTCAATTTATGGTGGTTTGGGTAAAGATTTGCAACGTAATTGTGATGGTCTTTAAAGTTGAAATGTCTCCTTGAAGAGCTCTTGGACCAGCACAATGAGCATGGTGTACTTCAAGAGTCTTCTGATAACAGCTAATCGCGCCTCTCAAGGAACAGTGTGTCGCACAAACACAACTTTTGGATGGATTGCCGTGAAAGTCTGTCCAGACATTTCTGAGCTTCATTTTAGATTTGTGGAAAAACATCTTGAAAACTGATAGATTATCCAATGAGCTAGATGCCCAGATGATCTATTTGAATTAACTTTAGTTATTCTAAATTCTAAAAATATGTTCTAATACCTAAAAAACCTAATGACACTCCCATCAGTGCTCCGCCCATAGACTGTATGTAAACATGGACAACGAGTCTCCACTTCCTCCCACTGTCACTATCCAAAAATATCCTGGGTATAACCGTCGGCGTCTCACTCATTTGGAGCCAGAGTCTGCTCAGCAGCAATCGGGGAGAGGTACGGCAGAGGTTGCATCGATCCACGCACTCAACCAATCACGAGACAGTCCCAGCTGTCATTACTTTGTATGTTCATTTTAAGTTTCAGCCTGTTTTTATAGCATCAAATAACTAATATAAACCAAACTTACCTGGAAAATTTACATTTGAATATACAACAATGTGTGAAGAGTGTCCTAAAATTTGAGAGAAAAATATTTATCATGTACTTTGTCTTTTTAGTTTGGTTCATGTCCCATTTGTTCACATGGAGGAGGCTTTATGTATGACCTATATTTACTCATAACTGTTGTTAGTTTGTTTGTTTGTTTGTTTTACAGTAGGATTACACAAAGTCTATGGAACAGATTTCAACAAAACTCGGTAGAGGGATGGGACGTAGGTTAAGAAAGAACTTATTCAATTTTAGCGCAGATCTGGACAAAGGGACAGATCCAGGTTTTGTTTTGACCTTTTTATCAATATTCCAGGTAATAATTAATGGATCCTGATGAATAAAATCTGACATATTGAGGGGAAAGTTAGTTATGAGTATGTGTAATTTGGTGCGGATCAAAATAATAATCCAGATCTTGCAGATTTAAATTTGGTTTCATTGAGTGCCATTCAAGTGATGTCATGTTAGCATGTTAATATACTTAACTAAGATGGTGATGATTTAGCAGGTAAATTGCTGCTAAATTGTAACATTTGATATTGCTGCTTCGACCGTATTCCTATTTGGTGCAATGCACTTATTCTGAAGTAGAGTCACACAGCCGCTGGCCTGGCTGTCGACTCTCAGTCAGGCAAGTGAAATCAATCATATATGTCACAAAAACATTCAGTTGAACATCTCACTTCAGATTGGATGATCTGTGGTGTCAGGTAACGACACCACCACAATCACTACAGCACATACCAGCCAATAGAAGACAGATGGTGCAACACTCTGGAATTTGGTTATCCTTAAAAACTTGACCCACATGCAAAACCACAATTTTCACGGCACTTGGATCCAGCTTAGATGTTTAATTTTGAAGGACCACCATGATCAGACTGTATTCAGTGTGTGTGTGTGTGTGTGTGTGTGTGTGTGTGTGTGACACGACTGCCAAGCCTCAGTAAAGAAAGCGTGGCAAAAGTGTTGGGATCCAAGGGTGTGTGAGGTTATTAGTGGATTTATTATTTATTATGGTTTTGTCAGCCGATCAGCACATGTTCATGTATTCTACGAAAAAAAGAGACAAACTACAGAATTAATGCTTTGTTTGATATTGTTAAAAGAGAGACTGCGCTTGTTGATTCTCAGAAATGTGACATTTCTGAGAATGTAATGAGCCCAGTGTCCTTAGGTTGGACCACTGGTGTTATAAGAGATCATGTCAACAGGTCAACAGGAAAATCACGTTGGATCCTCATACAGCACTTTGACACTTCCTGTATTGAGCCCTATATATACAGTCTATGATTGGGCCATACGGTTTATTGAAAGGCTCAGACAGCCACTGAATAGATTTCTGTGGAACTTACTCTGCTTGTGTCAGACCTGCTAATGCAGACCAAACACGCCTATATACTGACAATGTGAGTAGTTTCAACATACACAAAGGGAGCCATAATCCCAATATCTGTTCAGGATTTAATAAATATTAGTTTATCCCAAATGTTTTAATTGCAAATTAATTCGAGTAAAAAAGCAAACACTTAAAGGGGACATAGCATGCCCATTTTACCACAAGTTGATATGGTTCCTTGGGGTCTTAATGAAATGTCTGTAACATACTTTGGTCAAAATACCACAAGGATCATTTAAAACAGCACCCTTTTTACCCTGTATAAAACAGCCCTCCACAGAGCGACCTGTTTTGAGTGCCTGTTCCTTTAAATGCTAATGAGCCAGCTCCCCCCTCCCCTCTCCCCCCATGATTTTAAACAATATAAATTACATATTTTATATGATATAAATTATAAAATATGCATCCCATACTTTGTATTCCCCTTGTTGTCCTGGAGTTTAATTTTTCCCAATCACATAATTAAATGTCCCCTTCTGCCCATCCACTACAAGCACACAAGCAGATAGACAGAGAGAGAAAGAGAGGGGGGGGTGGGGGGCTATGAAGACCATCATTTACCCCGAACCCCGACATTCAACGGGTACAACAACAAGCGGAGAAAGCAGAATCGCGGGCTGACCGGCTGACCAGCGGAGAAATGCTCGTCCCTGTGAACAGCCAGGCGGCTGCGTGGCAGAGGGCAGCGCTGCGCTGCCTCGCAGCCTCGCTGCGTCCGGTGTAAACCCGGCGTAACGAGTGTGGGGGGGGGGATGAGGTGGGGGGTGGGCCAAGACCATGTAGGGAGACTTCCAGTACCTTGTTACGACACAAAACCCAGGAAGCTCAATCGAGTCACTCAAGCATGACGTTTCTGACTTAGAGGAACCATAACAAAACGCGCGAGTGTTTTTCCCAGAGTTTTTGGGTTGGTAGACATGCCAGATACCCACATTAACCTGTAGAAGCACTAACAAAGTGGAATTTGCATGCTATGTCCCCTTTAATAAATTTACATTAAAACATAACAGTGACCGTAAACTTTTAGAACGACTGATTTGAAAGTAAAATTCCTAATAATAGGTATTGGAAAAAAGGCAAAGGTAAAAGACAGTGTATGGAGTTATTATTATTATTTGTATTTCTTTTAATTTTTTTTTTATTCTGCCATATGTACGAAACAGAGACGGGATTGAAATGCAGTTTCTCTCTGAACCCCAGTGTAAACATATACGTAAACAGAACATATAAGTAGGCAACATATTAAGTGCTCAAAACATAGTACACAGTACAACATAGTATGCAGTCATAAGGCACATGGTGGATTTTAAGACTGAGGGAACTACACATCCCATAAACTATTGTTAACCCACAAGCGGGCCACTGACGCTACTCTTCAATTCATGACTTGTCGTGACTTTGACCCCTTTGGACTCTTTTCTTCATCTCTAAAAAAACTGCAGCATGTTAAAAAGAGAAATCATGGCTGCTCTACGGTAAACCTGATGTAACGCTGAACCATCCGATTGTAGCCGACATGACTTCTGCAGTTGTGATAAACATTTCCATGGTAACGTCAAGCTCCTCCAATGTTACACCTGAGGATTGTGGATAGTGTAGTACTTTTCTTTAACATCGCAAATTAATTCTTAAAATGTAGTTGATATCATACAGACTCTACAGGGGCATATAACCTTAAGTCACAATCTCAAGCTTGTGGCTTATAGCTAGCTTAAGTCTACCTCAGATGGTTACAATATTATGGCTGATAATCAAAATCTCTATTCAGAAAATGAATGGGAATTTAACTTCTGGAACCACACTGTTGAGCTCTATATTGTATCATTAATTACAGTTTCTAATGTCGCCTCTGTTAAAACATTGTTTTGCCTTACAATAACAACCACAAATGATATGTATTTTTAATTGGTGCAAGATTTGCGGGATAAATTATTGCTTAGAATTAGCATGAAAATAGGTGAATATAGATTATACATGTCCAACATTCAGTGTAGTTCAAATCAATACATTATATTTTCGATCTCTTCTGTTCTCTTGATCTACTACTGTTTTAAAAAAGCACAACATGTAAAGCATATGTTATAAATTAGTGTGTAAGGACGTAAGTTTACCTCCACACCTACTTCCACTTTCGAAATAACCAGGGTATCCAGTTATCACTAACATATTGTGACAAAGAATGTGCTGCGGTGCAGCCCACTATCGTCGATGTTATTCCTCCCTCCGTGGTTGGAGGTGGAGATGGTCTCTGTGGCTGACCATGCTGGTACAGTTTTGACCAAAATAAACATGCATAGGTTACACTCGTTGACAGATGAGCGCTGCCGTCTTGCCGATATTTTCAAATGTGGCTTGCGGCACTCAAGAGCAAGGCTGTCTATGCCATCCCTGCTGCTGGAGCTAGACGTCACCAGATGAGGAGCAGTGAGAACAACAAAATTGAGTTGTGAGGAGAAGACGATCTTGGAAACGGCGCTTCTTAAAGGTTATAGAGGTAAAAACAAAAACAAATTACATCCTTTTATCGAGGATAATTCAAGTGTATACACACACACACACACACACACACACACACACACACACACACTGTTTGCCGACACTTATATCACATTTCAATGTGTGAAAATAAAGAGATGGTGACTCTGACTTTTTTCTTATTGTTAACCGGTATGCATGAGATAAACACATCCAGTCCTTACATGCAAAGAATAAAGGTAACGCAGCAATGATTTATTCTCAGTCACACATATAATATTACAGATTAATTCAAGTAAGGAAAATTGTAGACACGTGGATTTTCAGAAAGGTAACAGTAGTGAAAAAAGAAACATCAGGTCACAACTATCAGTAGAAGACATCATCACTGCTACGGCTGCTGACTCTACTACTGTGCACTTTTTGCAACAACTAAAAATAACAGTACCAGCAGCTGGGGATTCACAGCCAATGGCTTGTTGTCAGTCTTACCCTCTCCCCTCCGGCATCCATATAAAGCTCTGGCTTCCCACTTGACTGGCTGATGATGAGTGACAGCATCCCTGATTCCCAGCAGGGAGAGAGGAGGGTGGGCTGAGGGTGCCAGTGAGCAGGATCAGGGCATCTGCTCTGGATGATTTGGTGCTGGCCGCACAGGACAGGAACACACAAGTCACGGCTTTTCAGGGCCTCCTGATGATGGACCATTTGCTTTTCTTGTTTTAGTGTTAACAGACTAGACACACTCGTTCCAACCCTTAAGTCTTGGTAATGTTCAACCCTTACAGAGGGTGGGTACGGCAATGACGTCTGTAGTAGCAGTGAGGAAAAGTAATGAGATGGAATGTCTCACCAAGCGCCAACCCTTGATCTGTCAGTTTGAATTATGTTGGTGTCTGTGGGACAGTGTCTGTTGGATTCAGTCTGTTTCATGAATCTCCAGGGAATAGCCCTCACTAAAGGAGCATGGGTCCCCTTACCCTTCATATAGTACATGAGATCAGCTGATCTGCATCATCTGATCTCTTATTCATTTCCCCCATATGATTTAGCACTTTACAAGTCAAATTCTGCTTTTCAAATGAAAACACACCACAATCAAAGTGTATGCTTCCATCTGCACTAATTCTGATTCGGAGCAGGAAAATGCATTTTCCTGCTTCAAGTTTTACCCACCAAGCATTCAGGTAGACTTGCAGACTCTGCTCCGCTAAGGGCTTGAGAATACTCCAACAATGTATCAAAAGAAAATAAGAACCATAAGAGTGTTGACGCACGAGGGCAGGACAGTTATGCTCTCATTCGAGGAACTTAATAATTTTGGTTTTTTAATCCCACTTTGCTGAGATCTCTCGAAGGAAAAATAGGCCAATTTGGGCTGCAGGGGAAACCGGACCGGTCTCCATCTTGGACTGAATCATACCCTCCACAACAAAACAAATTTGCATCAATGATTATTTTCCAAGAAAGGAGAAAAATCTTGCAGAAAGTTTCCAGAGGTAATAACAGAGTAATTATTGACAAACAGTCACCACAAAGGTAACCCTACCCTTCTGATGAGTAGGCATCATTCGACATGTGATATGTATTACTTGTCCAGATCCTCATAAGTGTTGCATTGCTGTACGACACAGTGTGCTTAATGTGAGCAGGCAGGGACGCTTGAGATTACTGAGCTCTGCTAAAGTGTCTCAGTTGCCAAAGAGAAGGTAAACTATATCAGACCTTGCAGAATTTGATATCTTAAAGAAAAACCTGATCTCTTCCTTCGGTTCACTGTGGTGTTGGTCCTCTGGATGTGCTGATACATACATAGACACGACACCCGGACTGGTGTCATTGAAGTAATTCTACCTAAAGCCTGTGTGATAATATTAGGTGAAAAGACTGCCATGAATCCTAATATCGACTGAATATGGGGTGGATCCATAGTGACAGAAAAGCACCAATAAACTGATATATATATATATATAGGAACAAGGAACACTTCAAAATATATTCAATGATGTGTGGCTTTGCTCAAAGCTATAGAGCTAGCAGTTAACAAGGAATGACTTTCATGTGCACCTTACTGAATCAGAAAGTGTGCATGGTTTTTTAACATATAATTGAGCCCTCTGGGTAAATTGTGACCCCTTTGTGGCCCCTGATGTGGAAAAATCATAGATCCGTCGCTGCAGTGCATATACACTCTGAAGGGTCATAAGAGAAAAATACAAACACAGAAATTAGTTCAATACCAGCATATCTACATCCAAAATGGAAATGTAGTTGGTAGCCCCTGGTTTAAATTTCAATGAGGTAATGTGCCATCAGTAGTTTTCAGATACATGCGTGAGTGCAAAGTACAAAATTTCCCTCTGAGCTGTGGTGTGGTAAATGTAAAGCAACATTAAATGGATAAACTTCAGTAAAGTTCAATTAGCTCTAAATGATACACACACTACAGCTACTTCTCCTGCTTACACTATGAGTGAATGCAGTTGTTTTCCAGTTGTTATAGCTACTTTCTGCACAACAAAACAAATGTGAAAATTGTGGGAGTGAACCAAAGCAGCAGAGGTTTTGTTAATATCTTGAAACATTGGGGGGCTTGGCCCGGTATGTAGGCTTTCACAAAATGAAATCAAAACAAATGAAATTAATGCAATCTGATTCCTCACTCACCTTCATTACTATATTTATTTTCAGTGGCAGGAGTAGAACCACAAGAGAAGTTACAGCAATATCAACAATATCGTATTATTTCTATGGGGAAAACAGGACATGACCTGATCCAACTGAGTATATACAGTATATATATATATATATAGTACATATATAATCTTTTGAGTTATGGGGCTATTCATAAAACATTTGGGGCTGTAGCCTGAGACGCCGAGGCCTAACGATGCCTTTGCAAAGCTGTAAAGTTTCAGGCCAGACAGTGAAACCAGCCAATGAGACTCACTGTAAAGCTCCTTTACAGGAGAGCTACAGATTTGGGTGATACCTCATTGTGATCGACCCCTCTGATTCTTCTACATTATGATTTGACACATTGTTATTAGAAAGACATTGATTACAGTCCTTAAATGACCACATAACCTGCAGCAGCATTCTAGATCTTCAACCAACAACAACATGTGAAGTTTATTTGTTGTCTGCCTCCACGTTGTCTATAATTATTCCTTCTCTGAGTTGCCTTTGATTCATAACTGATGAATAATTAAGGATGGACAAAGTGGACATCTGCCAACGCTGATTATAATGCTGTGTGCTTTCTGCAAAGTGAAACACATCTCGCAATGTCAAACGTGCTACAATCAAATGCAGCCAGATGGACTCTGGAAATTCACCTTAAAGCACCTATAGCATGATTTAGAGTAAAAGATCCCACTTTGACCTAGAAATGAGTGTGTGGTGAAACTAGACTCTCCGGTTTGGCTCTCTCAGAAACCAAAGGCAAACTTTAGCCAATACTAATACTGAGGGAAGGTCACACAGGGCAGCCACGATTTAACTGATCAACTGAGTCATTTCATAAAGGAAAGAGTTTACACCTACAGTATGTTGTTGATTGAATGCCTATAACAGTAAATATTTAAGTCACATTTTAAATCTATGCATATATAGCGCTACTGAAATGGAGAAATACATAATTAGGAATGTTAGCTGTCTGCAGTCCAGATGAACAAAGTGACCATTAAAATGCAGCGATAGGTAATTGATTCGTGGCCTAAGTTGCTTGTTTTTTTGGCAGGGATTCATTTTGTCGAGGATCCAGCTCCCAAACCGAGGTCTTTTCATTTTGTTTTTCTATTAGTCTGTTGGCTACACCTCACAGTTTCAAGCTTTCTCTCCATGTTTGTGTTCCTTACTTTAAGTGCCTCCAAGAGCAAAGAATCCTCCACATGCAGAAATCTCCCCCAATTAGCATTTATTTAGAAAAAAAAAAAAATCCCCTACCTGGACGTATAAGTGGAAACTGGCTCCAAGATTTACATGGGTAAGAAACTGTATGAATAATAGATTCTGTTTGGTTTACAAAAACTACGTAAATGTCTGAGAAATGTTCCAGTAGCTGCCAGCGAACTGGAGAAGCACTTTGTCGTTGTGCCGTGGCCCATGTTGTACAAAGTCCAAACGCTGTGGAATGAGGAGTCTACTGCTGTCTGGAAGATAGAGACTGAGTGGAACCCATCACCATTACCTTGGCTGTTTGTGGTCGTCCGCCTGCCATATCCTTCTCCCCACAAGCAGATGGTAGCACCGCTAGCCTGCCAAGTTTACACTGATGAGAATGTGTGTGTGTGTGTCACAAGTATCCGTTGGTGCATATGTGTGTACGTGACCACACATAAAATTGTACGTGGCAATAACACGGTAGAGTTCATTCCCATCCATCGCGAAAGGCAACTTAAAAATCCCCCCATATCTTCCACAACAGAGGGTGCACTCTGTGTTTTCGTGTCTATTACAGATCGTGTCATGGCGAAAGAGAGTGATGGCTCTTGACTGGATATATGTGAGGAAGGATGTAATACGGTAACCTTACTGTGCGGCAAAAAAGTGAACGGTGGGTAAGTGAATACCGTCAAAGCCAGTCAGCAGACCACATTGCATGTCAGTGTGTCCTGCAGATTGAGGCTTGAATCTCTCACTGATGCCATAATTTCCACGTATCACACACACCAGGCTGAATCAGACCCTTATTCACTGGTGATCCCTGTGTTTCTTTTAAACCTCTCTGAGTTTGCCAGTTAACATAGTTGGGGAAATGAACAGTGACCAACCACCCCAGAGACAGTGGAGGAGACAAATGGCTACCATGAGGACAGAGCAACCAGCCAACTGATAAATTAAGCCATGCGTGGCAGCGGCTCTTAAGAGTCCATATGGATGTAATTAATAACACCACCCCGTCTCTTAGAAATAACGTTTCTATATAACTTACTATGATAACAAATACATTTTGTAGGAGTTCGCCGGTTGGATAACGCTCAGAGGCAACACAGGTTTTGAAGGAATGAAGTGCTGCAGCTGAAGTAGCCCCAGCAGGTGGTTGGGCTGAACGGTGGGTGTACAAAGCTCCCCACTGCCATGAGACGGAGGTTTGCATGCAGAGTCCTCACTGGGGTTTGAACACGTTTTTGATACATTAGGTCTGAAGTGACTGTAAATGTTTATCTGTATTAAACCAGACAACAATCCTGAGTATCAATAAAAAGCTGTAATCAGCGAATAAATGTGAAAATGCTGTAATCACTGAGCGGATATGTAAGCTTCTTTGGTAGAAAATAATTACATGGTTTGAGCATTTTACTAACAGTGTCAATGTATTTGTGATTTGCCTAATACGTAAATTCCAAACACATCCTCATAATATTAATGGGAAAGGTTTGCCAGTAAATATACTTCAGTAACGATATGTTTGCAGATGACTAAAAAGGAAAATATGCTCTTTGACTCAGAGATAAATGCTTTGGACTGAATCTCAGGACCTGAGGCGATATACATCACAGTGTAACAGGTAGTAGGAGGCTGAGCCAGGAGCTAAAAGCAAACAGTGTTTAATTAAGTGTTACTGGCCTGGCTGGTACCTTTGTGTGTGACCTGTGACCAAGACCTAGTGTGACCTGGGGAAAGTGTGTGGGTGTAGATTTGTGTAGAGCAGGAAGATGCAGAGAGTGGGCCACGGGAGTTAGTCTTGTGTGGATAGCTCAGGGTTCAGTTTATGAGGCTGTATTGGTCTTGGCTGTATTGATAAAGTGCCTGCTTCCCGATGTCCTCTGGTGCCACGCCGAGAAGCTGGAAGTGTAACAAAAGGATTCAGAACAGACTTTTTTCTTGACAGATTGAGATGAGACTGATACCACTCTCATATCTGTCAAGGCCTCTTCTAGAAACATTAAAGACATATTTCTAAATAAGGATCTGTAAATGTATTCACTTTCTCTTTTGGGCACGTGAATGCAATTAGTTGATTAAATGAGTTTGGCCATTTGGGAGGTGCCCTCATTCATTTTGAGAGTTAGATGAGAGCGACATGACTGCAGTGTATAAATATGTAGCTGAGGCCAGCCAGGTTAGCTTGGCTTAACTTGGTGCAACGCCATGGAAACAGGGAGAAACAGCTGAGCCAGCTCTATCCTAAGCTAAGAAAATCCACCTAGCAGCACCTCTGAAGCTCACTGACAAGCACACTAATCTGAGAAGATTGATGCCACTGTCACATCTGTAAACTAAACATAATGCTACAACTTAGTTAAGCGTATATACACTGAATATATGACATCAGCTGGTCTGGTTTTGTCAAAGCATAAAATGGAAATTATCAAGTAAAGTACTTTAGTGGATGTATCACATTTCACCATTGTCACCATGGGGGTAGTAAAAGTTAAAAAAAAAGGCAGTACTGACACACTATCAAAGCTGTAATGCGCAGGAATGTGTGTCCTATTGTTCCCAGTTGGAATGAGGTTTGTCTTAATGCCACTGAACTCCTTTGACAGCACCGTAGTAAAACAGTGTTTAACATTCCTGGATGGTATCATGTCAGTGCAGACACAGATGAGCTGTCTCTCACTCCCTATGGAATAAAATAACATGTTTTAGCCTGTTTGTATTCATAAACCCATATTAAACCTTGTCTGCACAACCCCAGGCCTCCCCTGCTTCCACATACTCCCAGTCTCTGCTGCATCCCACTCAGGGTATAACATATCCCTCTGTGGTTGACATTAACATTCACCCAGGAAGTTCAATCAGTAGCCAATTCTGGTTTTCCCTCCTTTTTGTAATTAGGCCCCGGGCCTTGTGTGGGGCGAGCCCGTGCATTCTGGCTGAGAAGACGCTCTGAGAGGGGATTTGCGGTTTGGGAAGCCTGGGCTGGAAAGAACAACTGTCTATTGGTGCCAGTAACTTGCCCCTCTCTGATTTGACACATGCGCTACACTGTGACTGAGTTTACAGACAGGATGCAGCCTCGACATGCGCACGGGTCGAGGCCCTTCGACAGGGAGCTTGGAGCTGAGAAACCAGAGCAACAACCAGAAAGGGCCAGTGGAGGCTGCAGGATATCCTCTGGAAAAAGATCGCAGCCGTCTGGAGCCTCCTGGTCAAGAGGCTTAGGGGTACAAGCAACGCCCGAAGCCAAGAGTTTTAATTCCACAGGCTCTTCATACTGCTGAAATTACCACATAGTCTCACACACACACAATCACACACACACACACACACACACACACTCGCATGCGCCTACAAACTCAAGCTGACACAAAGACATGCCTGCACATTGTCTGCACAGTTATAATCACACTTTCATAACCACAAATTCTACTCCCCTCCCACCCTCTCATCTCTCACTCACACACACACACACACACACACACAGCCTGTGCACAGAGATGCTCTCTTGCCTTGGGAGAAAATTATTTCCCAGCGTCGATGCCCCAGGAGAAAGAAAATTAGGTTCATGCTGGTGTGGTCGTGTAGGAGCAAATAAGGCAGAATCAACGAGGAGACATTGTGCAATGAGCAGAAAGAAAAGCAACGCTTCGCTAGGTGACCCCCACTGTTCAAATCTTCCCCTTCCCTCACCTCCTTATCAGTATGTAGTAGAGCACAGTATGACTGTGAATGGATGGATGGAATTTGGTCAACTCTCAGCACTGTATCCAAAGCAAAAAAAGGCCTTCTTTGATGAATGCAACCGTGTCCAACATTATTTTCCACAAAATGTATTCCATCGTGAAAACCGAGTTAATTCGACATGACAAGCCAGGCAAATCAATGCAAATACACCAGAATAACAAATGGGCTTTTATTACGGGTGTACATGTGTTGATATTCAAAGCTAATTGAAACCGATCAAAGGCTTGGAAGCATTTAGAGTGGCCGATTATTGTGAATTAGTTAAGTGAGTTCTGGATGGCCAACGTGCGTGGCGAATGGAGGGGTTATCTCCTCGCAACTCTCCCCTACATGTCAGGTGTTATTTGACTGATCCGTCCTCGCTGATCCAACTCTCTGATTTTTCCTGCATCTCCATTCCCAGAAAAAAGGGAGTGGGTCAGGCAGTCCCTGCTCGTAGCCAAAACACTATTTCATCACCAGGCCGTTTGTGTGACTGGACAGGGCAGGATTAGGACTGCATGCCTCATCCATCTTTAGCACTCCCAGCATTTCCCCCTAAAACAGACAGAGATGGATGAGCTAGCTGGAGCCCTGCTCTCCTTTTCCACTCACTCCTTGACTTTGGGAAACCTACGCTGCTCCCGAGCATCATGGAGCAGCTCAATACTCCTTTGTATACTTGCAGCCCTCCACATTCCTCTTCCTTTACTTTGACCCCCCACCCTCACTGAAGTGTCTCTAATTCTACCTTCACTTCATTCTCCTTTATCTCTCCTACCTCTGTAGACTTTTTCTCTGACTTTTCCACAATGTAGTGCCCCCTCCTCAAATGTTAGGTTGAGGCTGTAGCATTACTAAAAGGTCTGTAGCCCGGTGGTAGAAGGTTGCCCATTAATCACAAGATTGACTGTTAGAGACCAGCTCTTCCTGTCCATAGGTGTCCTGATGCAAGACAATGAACCTGTAGTCTGCTTTGGATTAAAGTGCAATTAAAATGCATTTTCCTTTACTTAAACCACATTTGTTTTAGCTAAATGCCAGCAACATGCTCACAAGTCAGGGGATCCCCAACATTTTGAAAATTCATCCTGAGGGAAAAATGAATGTGAATTTCATGGCAATCCATTCAATAGCTATTCAGACAATTTGCTAAAGACACCAGATGTCAGACTCATGGTTGTGCAGAAGCCAGGGGGTCCCCAAAGTCATTAGGATTCATCCTATGAAGACCATGAATGTCTTCTTTTTTTGGTATCCACCAGTAGATGTTTTTGATATTTCACTGGATAAGTATGAGTGCAAGAGAGAATGTTACTTGTGGTACAGGCCAATTCAGGGGATAATCAACTGCTAAGGTTGATCCTCTAGGCACAACAGGTATCTGTACCAAGTCAAATGTTTGTGCACCCACTAGTTGCTTGACACAGAGAACCAAAACTGCCTATAGCCCTCTAGTAGAGATCTGGAGTTTAGCAAAAGCCGTAGTTATCTTCCGGTGAGCTTTCATGCCAGTGTCTGTTGCTTTCACTTGGGTTGTCTGGTGGATGGTAAACAAAGTCTATTTTATTATCTTAATAGTAGCAGGTGAATAATTCCAAGAGGACAAACCTTAACAGAAAAAAGCATGTCATTACTGTAGAAACCTTTTGTATCTCAAGCCTTGGACAGTTGTAACTCACTGTCATCCCCCTTGCTTTTGATTAATAGGCTGATCAGGCACAGCTCTATCCCGGTGAAAGCTTATCATCCCGGGCTCATCCTGTTCAGCTAACCTGGCCACTGAAGAGCAGCCGAAGACAAGCAAACCCTCTCCAGGGGCTAATCTCCCAGGGAATCCAGGATTACGGGCAGCACTAATAGCGACTCCCCTTCACAAATTAAGCTGAGCCAACGGCTTAGTGGGGTTAGAAGGTTCCCTCCTCGCCTTGCTGTCTTTTGGTCTGGCTCTGCTGTCCAGGTATGGACTTACAAGGTATTCATAAGCTGTGGACTACTGGGACAAAGATTGAAAAGGCTGTCAGGAGCTGGAGGTGTTGTAAACAGTGAGGAGAAGTGATGCTTCGGTTTATTCTGACTCTACAGTGCACACAGGGGCCAAGATGCTATTTTCCTTGACTCTACAAGGATATGTTTGGAAGCTCGAGGCAAGGAAAATCTTTATTTATCAGATTCATGACTGATAAATGGTGCGTAACCCACATTTTTTTCTTGCTCAGCAAATCAGAGTTGCAGACAGGCGAGAAATAACATTACATACAGGTTAAGTCCAGTGCATGACAATTGTAGCCTACTTCCAGGTGCATAGTCACTCATTGCTGCACAGCCAAAGGTTTTACCCAACTCACTAGTACTTCATCCAGACTACAGATGGCACTATTGCCTCAGTATGGTTGGCACTGGAGAGCAATAGCTCATAATGACTACCCATCAAACTGATTGACATTTATTCTTCTTTTAAGTTCATAAATTACCATCGCAAGAACAGAGATTTATATTGGAGCTACAACAAAAAGTAATCACTTTGCTTCAAGTCAAAAAGCTTTCACCCTGTACCTCTTCATGTAGCCTCAGCCCCTTTCCTGTAAAAAGTAACTCGGCTTATGCTCAAAACGTCCCCTGGCTTTCACTGGTTCCGCCAGATTGGTGAGGCAAATCAAATGCAGGCTCATTCATCCACTGACCAAGGCCAGAGAACATTAACATTTTGAGAAAATGGCTTTTCACACTCCGGGCTGTAAGCTGGTGACTTCTCAATTTAAAGGCTGTCCAAAAAAAGACCATAAACTCAACACTCAAGTTTTCCATCAGCCGAAGAGTGAAGTTATGAGACAATTGCCATGACTTAATAAACAAGAGAGATGGAAGTAACAGCTGACCCTGCACGGGTGAGCGGCAACTTAAGACGATCATTTGGATCAATTCAAATTCAGCATTTACAGAACCAAGTGAACTGAGTGTTCTGCTCCAACAGCAGAGGAAACCAGGTCTGCCTCTCGCTGCACTAAGATGTCTTTCTTCCCTGCCTGTCATGCATGTTCCCAAATTCATGAATAGATTTTTTTTTTCTTTCCTTTCCAACTTGTGGCGTGTTAATTACTGGCAGCATTCTCCGAGGCTCTCTAAACTGAAATGACAGAGGTGTTCTTCAGCGTGCTGAAGTCGGTTCAGCTGCTGGCTTGGGTAATTGAAAGGCAGGATTTCCCAGCTGGAATCACTGGGGAAGAAGAGGCCCCTGTTGCTGCCTTCATAATGACAAATGTCCCTCTCATCCCTTCACAGTGTAGTTACAGCAGGTTCAAATGTGTCAGTGTGCTGGAGACAACGTGACGTTAAGGCACATGGAAATCCAAAAAACAAAACATTAAATCTGCTCCTACATGGTTTTGTCATTTTCAACTCCACAATTAGTTCAACTTTTGTTCAGACATTTTGATAAATTTGACAAAAGGAAAAACATTTTTTATTTATTTAAGATGTGTAATTTACAGACACAACAGAGACGATAAAGCACTTCAGTGTGAACAGGTGCGATCTCCATACTGTCTTTATAAATAGCAGTTACTGTACAGCTTGTTATCTCTACTGGTCACATGGCTATAGCTATGATGTGGTAATTAGTGATATCAGTTCAAGGTGAAACTAAAAGACAGAAAGGGATGGGAATAGGTTAGTCCAGTCTGAGGAAGATCACAGGGTTCATACTATTTAGTACTTGTTGCAGTTGTAGGTACCAGCTGGGTGGGAAATAAACGTCTTCCATTGAGCATGTCAAGTTTACTCAATTACAGAACCAAAAGAGAAAGAAACAGTAAAATATCTGGTTCTGGTCACATTGCAAGACTATTTGAGCTGCCATGTTGCTCCAACTGAACAGAAAGGACAAAGACGGGCACCGGCTCCTAGGACATGGTGATCTGCATGGACTCCAACATCTCCTCCACTGCCTTCATGGAGCATTTGTTCTCCTTAGTCCCGCGACCGGCCAGCTGCATGTCAGAGATGGAGGGTGAAAGGCAGAGAGCAGGGGAGAGAAAAAGAGAACATCAGCTCATCTGCCAACTAAAGTAATGAACAGCCAAACACACTTGAACACAGCCTCACGGAGGCATTGATAAACTCATCCACCGTACACCATGCTCCACTTACTGAGAGAAAACATCCCTGTCCCAGAGGCAATAATGATCTTGGAGACAACAAGTGTCATTAGATAGAATTGGTAAAAAGTCATGAAAAGAATAAAAAAAACTGTTGCATAAATGCAATTTTTCAGTGTGTGTGTTCGTGTGTTCGTGTGTTGGAGTGTCTGTGTGCGCTCAGATAAGAATGCCCACATTTGTCCACTTCCATAGCCTCTAGTTCAGGAATACATAACACTGCCCTCTAATTTTAGCATCGTGTCCACGGGGGTTCACAGGAAGTGCCGCAAATTATAATCCACGAGCACGTACAAGATAACTCATGCATGCGCACACAGGCACACAATTTCTCTTTCCAATTAATCTTGGCAACAGACGAGGCATCCCCTCAAAACACGGCAAAGAGAAACAACTTCCTTAACCTTGGGCAGGGGACCAGGAATATAACGAAGGGTGAGTCCAATTAACCTCATCTCGGCACATTTGTCCACCAACATAAAGCTTTATGAAATGTCTCCAAAGAGGTATCAAACTGCTGCAAGTTTCAGTCTGTCATGACGTGACAGCAGGTCACGGGGCTACAAGGCTGTGTTAGCTAACGAATGCTAACGTTAATGGGCTATCTTACTCACAATGACAATGCAAACAAGCTGATGTTAAGAAGCTTTCAGCTACATTTAGAATGTTAGCACGCTAAAGTTCACTAATTACAACAAAACAAAATTGTGATATAATTTAGGATACAAACAATGGTGTTCAATAACTTATTCATCTTAAAGTACTTTTAATGGTGATATCAGAAAAGACCCTGTGGCAGATAACAGTAGCCACTGATGGAGCTCTTGCAATTTAAAACCTGTGTAAAGCGCCTTTTCCACTTGTAAAACGCCCATTAACACCCACTAACATCTGGCTTTTGTCTGCATTGGGAAACAATCGACAATAACTTCCGGGTCAAATGACCCGAAAGTTTGAATCAGCTCCGGCTCCTATTAGAAGTGATGGAAACGTGACACCAAGGTGAACACGCTAATTTGGCAAGATAGTATGGTAATAGAATGCCTTAATTTTCAGTGCGTTCGAGACGTCGAACATCATTCACTGGGGGAAAAACAGCAAACTCCTCTACTGGTGATGGAAAAGGAACTCATCTTTTTTAGTTAAATCTAAAGACAAGGAATTAATCGCATCAATCAGACTATCACAATCCAGGTACACAAATTCAACAAACATGCAGCTCTGTATTGGCCTTGGGGATGGACAAGCAGGAGACAACAGCATCATAGTCTCCTTTAAGTTAACTTAATATGCAAACACCATTACCCTGAGTCAAACATCGGATACTGTTTCAACCACATGGCAATACTGTCACTGAACAGAGCAGATCCTACATTTCTTCAAGGTGAGAGATGAGCCTCTAGAGATGGTGTCCTCCCTCAGACTGAAACAATGACACTGACACTGTAAACACAATTAGTTCAACACTTAAAAACCAATTGAAGAAATGTAAGTCCTCTGCTTTCACCAATGGTGGCATATTGTTCCCCCCCCCCCAATACACCAACAGAACAGACTCCTCCTCCACATGCTATCTAGAATAGAATAAAACACAAAAACAGCTTAATCCTACATTCATCATGAAGCACTAATTATTATTGCTGTGACACCTTAATTCGATCAACTTTTGGTCCTGCACAGGCTTTAAACAAACAGGAACTAACTTTACCCAATACTCGATTTCCATGGCAAAACTTTTTTCCTTTTTCTTTTGCCAAACTCCAACTTAGAGAGGGCAGTTGGCTAAGGTGTGCAATTGGCTACGTAATTTCCAACTGTGACTCATTCTTCTAGATTTAGGGCGTGAGTGTGCGCATGTGTGTGTGTGTCTGGTAGCTATAATGATTAGTGCATTTCATTGCCTTGCTGCCTAATGCACCATTACCCCGGGCCCGGTAGTCAATTATCTCCGCAGCCTGAGGTGAGACCACCACATTAACTCCTGCCCCGTTCTAAAACAGTAGGAGCAGACCAGACAGCTCCACGTCTATTTAGAGCATATGATAATAGAGTCATGACGCAGCGGGAGACCGTGGTCCGTGACAGAAGAGCTAATCAGAGAATCTGTTTGGAGAGTTAGGGCAGCAGGGCAGGAAATGCCGGACTGCTTTAAAGCCTCTTGCACCTATAACCCACACATCTACAGGTCTTTTACATGTCAGCCGACTCAACCAAGGTAATTACTTTTCTTTTTTGTTTAAAGAGCCCCAGTCAGTTGTGACCTCTCGCTGACGTCTGCTCCCACTTGCACTCACCTGCCCACCTTTTTCTCACACTGAGGTATGACAATCACCAGGTACAAGGGCCTAATAAAAGTGGACGACTGACATGAGCAACGCTTTAAAGGGGCTATCAATCAGCCAGCACAAGCCCTCAGCAGCCCGCAGCTGTATGACTGAGGCCAACACCGCCGCTCCTTTTCAAGATCTCAGAAGTCAGTTAACTGGGGCGAGGGAGCGAAACCATTAAGGAGGCAACAGTACACCTTGTCATTTACCTCTTCTCACACAGCAGCCATTAAAAAAAAACATCTACAAGTTCACATGTGCGTGGAGCCGAGCTTGCATACACAAACTGTGCATGCACACTCACAGCCGAGTTGAAATCCCAGGACAACCCCGTTACCAGGCAACTTAAACAAATACAGGAGGTTGTACACCAGGGCAGGAGCAGAAGGGTGGGATGCAGCTCACATCATGTTCCCCGAAGGACCAAGGTGTGACTGTCTGAGGTGTCTCATTATCAACAGCATGGGGTCAAAACCATAGAGTGAACTCTTTTGACAATTTGTACACTGGTCTCAAAGAGAAGAGCTCAAGTATTTCAGTCTGACATCATAACAACACAGCCAAAAACAGTTTCTTCAGGGCCACTAGAACATGGTCTATCTATTATGGTGATGCACACACTGGCTTCCCTGGCAATGATTTTAATGCAACTTCAGTAACTAGTTAATGCTTTGGCTGGTAAGCTGTTTCTGAAACACTTTTCATCTTATTTGTTCAAATCCTTTTCACGTCCTAATAGCCATCAGTAATAAAAGTGTCGGAAAAAAAGCCGGTGTCTGTGACCCTTGCAGGAATGCAATAAATTTGGCCAATCGTTTCATTCAGACTGAATTCAGTGGTGTAGCCATCTGACACTAACGACACCTCTGTCACTAACCAGGGTGCGTAAGACACAGCGTTAGACCGGAGTCAACAACCAGAAAGACAAAAGCAGTTTTCAAACATGACCTCCGGAGGATCTCTTGAGAATTGAGTCCGGACTTGCTCGAAAAATTTGCTTTCACACATGCACAACAGATTCACTGCTCAAACGCGTTCACAACAACACAGAAATCTCCAGAGCGTTAAGGTGCAGCAAACAGAGGCAGGATGTAACAAATTAATTCAGCTGCGGGGATCATGTGTTTGTTTACAGTACATCGACACCAGCCTCAGCTCTTATCATCAAAAGCTCTTTTGACATCTTCGTCTGTGTCCTCTAGGTGTATGTATGGCACAGTTTTTCTTTCTGAGATATTTGTTTCTTTTAGTTTTTTTTCCCTCTGTCCCGTATTGGAAACGCAGGAGAAAGTCCACAGAAAGTCCGGAGGCTCTCAGTCAGACATTTGCGTTAACACACACAGCCCCTCCGGAGAATGTCCAGTGAATCTCAGGAGTTCCCTGCATGTCCGAAAGCAGCTATACACTGCTAAAGAAGAGACCATGGCCAGAAGTTAGTGAGTCAGTCACTGAAAAGTCAGCTTCTACCAGCTGTCAGGCAGTGCACGTTCATGAGTTTGGGGGCATAGCTTTGATGAGAGAGCCAATGGGAGGGGGTGAGATGCATCTGTGGCATTTTTTTCAAGGTATAGGCTGATCTTGCTAGCTTGTCCAGCTTTACCAACCCTAGTTTTACAATAATTTGATGGTGTGAATGAGCAACTAGGACTTTTCTAAAAAGCTGTCATATTCACTTGTAGTTTGGCTTTTTTGAACCAAATTGTACTTGATTTGATTCTTGCTGTTCTGGGTTTGTACCCTCATGGTTGAATGCACTTATTGTAAGTCGCTTTGGATAAAAGCGTCAGCTAAATGAAACGTAATGGACTGTTGCAGACACGCAATAGCTAATTCATAACAGCCAACATCATCAATCTCACACGTGTGTCCTCTGTCTGTGGTTAAACCCTCTCTCATACCTCCCTGGCAATAAAGAAAATATTTAGGCAAGGAAAACATGTGCTACACTACTGGTTACAGTACTGTCTAATACCTGTAATGAGTTTCAGATGAAGTTGCAATGCTGCTGCAGATCTGTTTCCAAGCTTGTTTGATCTACTTCCATATATCCAAGCAACTGGCATTAATGAATTCATAATCAGTTTGAAACACAAATATTAAATTTGGTGAAATTAGTGTGATATGTCCACAAGAAATAGGGTCAGCAGCCCTTTTACCGTCTACTCAACTTCAGATGTCCAGTCAAAGCCTGATTCTTATAACGCTTCACTGATGTCCTTCAAAAGTTTAGACACTGCCAAGTTTCCTCAAAATATGATTTTCATTTTCAAACACTTTGTCCCTCTCCCTCTTTGAGGCCCCTGACAAGATGAAACATTTGCACTTGGAGATATCCATCATGTCCCCTGCTGGGATCAAACACTTCTTGAGACAGTGAGGTAAGGTCAGCAAGCGTTCTGATCAAAGTGGCGTGTATTGTGGAACGGTCACATTTAGTTGACCAATTCTGTTGACCAAGACCGCCTCTGCATTTTTCTTTTTAATTAAACAGATCTATCTCTGTGTATTAAGTCTGAGCCTGAACAAAACAAGCTACACCTCCTTGGTCATGACGGTTCATTTCCACCTCAACTTGAGCGTACAGGAACAAGCAGGAGCTTCTCTTTCACAGGAGCTTCAGCCACTCTCCGTGACTTTACTCACACACACATGTCTGAGTGCTCGACATATGAAATGTGTCTATGAGGCGAGAGGAGCCAAGTGCGGTGAGACGCGGTCTTTAGAGGCTCAGCAGGGAACCTCTCTCTCTCTCTCAACAGGACCCACACAGGCTGAGCAAAGAACCACTTATTACATGTTTAACTGTCGGAGCCCAAATAAGCAACACATATGGGCTTGTATGGCAAAATAAGATTTCTTTTAAATATGCTTTAATACTCAGGGTGCCATAACAACGTCGTAAACCATTTTAGTTAAACAATCTAAGCAGCTCCTCACTTTTTCCCCTCAACACTTTGCAGATACTAATATGCGGGCACACGTGTACACTTTCAAATGGACACACATCTGTTTATTGGCCCCTAGTAATGAAGTTTTAGCAACACCTCTGGGAAAATAATTGAGATTGTTGATTTCATTTTAAACACTGTTAGGAAAACCATGCACGACTTAAGTCTAAATTCAGGCTCGTGAATTTGCTGCGGATCTTCAAGGTTCAGTTCAACTTGAAGATCACTGAAGCAATGAATTAGACAACTCCCTGCTACAGTCTAGCATGACTGCCGTCCTCGGAGAATCCACTTGTGGCTCCGTGAGAAGCTCATCTGTGAAGCCAGGGTGTGGGATAAAGTCTTACCAGACATTGTGGCCTTAAGTCAACACATCAACAGTAAATGTACCCAGACACACTGAAAGACACCAGGGTTGTAATTTCAGCGCTGCAAGTCAAAGGCATCCATCAGGATTGCTGTGCATTCACGGGTCACTTGGTGGTTGCAAATACTTTTTGCATACTATGCAAATGAGGGGGATTTCTGGATGTTTGGACATTGTGTGCAAATACCCCATGAAAGCTCAAACACAACAGAAGAGTCATAAAACAATATGGTCGGTGGTTTTCAGTGTCTGGTAAAATGAATTGTGATGTGGGAAAAAGTGAAAACTCTCAGTCGTAGACAGACACTAAAGATATGGAGGCAAGAAAAAATATATTTTGAATCTAGATGCTGCTATATCAAGTCTTATGATGACTCACCTTATAGGCTCTATTTATTTGAGTGGCAGCCCAGGCAGCGTACTTCATATTGTCCTTCTTCACCTTGGCACTAACTTTAGGACTGGCAGCGATGTGACTTGCAGACTAGAGGAAAAACAGAAAGCGGGAGGAAGAAGCAGAAGGAGAGAAGAGGGAAGAGGGGTGTTCTTATATCAAAACTTGGTGAAACAGCAATAAAGGCGTAATTGAGATGAATGTGCAACCACTCTTACCATCTACCACTCCACTAGTCATTGTGGCAGAATGGAGAGAAAAAACAGACCTTGGCCTGATGACACAGGAGAAATCATTTATGGGGGGAAAAAGTGAGCGTTTTAATGCTTCATACGTAAATTGTCACTTAACGGGGGCCTAATTTCTCCAACACCATCGATTCCTGGTGATGAAAGGGCCTGGTAAGTCTTCGAAAGAAGGAAAACCCGGTGAGCAGCGAGAGGAGCGCCATGTGAATCACGGTTTCTGCCTGCCCCGACAGCTCCCCTCCGAACCACAAATCCCATGTCTTTCCCATGTTCCTGCCATCATCTCCACACAGCAAACCCCAGAGGGCTTACCCTGCCTGCACTTCAAAGCCCTCCCTACCAGCGTGCTGAAACTTTAACTACACACCAATCAACCTGGCCCTGCTTTTTCTATAAAATGGTTTGGCTTCTGTATTTTTTAGTAAGCGTTTTCTTTATTTCTATTTTTTTTTTTTTTTGACTCGAGAGAAACCTCAATTTAGATGATGTCAACACAGACAGGCTATCCCCACAGAACAGTGTGCACCATTATGGAGGGGAATCCCCACGCGAGTGTTGTGAGTAACTAACCCACAACCCAACTGTGGTCAGTGCTAGCAAGTCTTGACTCAGATGGTGAAAGTTTCATGGCCTTTCACTGAACCTCTTGCACCTGTCAGGAGACGGACCTGCGATCAGAGCTGACAATGCGCAAAACATGCTCTTCAAACAGATCAGTGACTGATAATGGATAAAAGCCCCCACCTGAAGTAAAGGAGAAAAAAACTAAATTGGACCAAAGCGATTAAACAAAAACAAAGAAGCGCATTCAACCTTATGCCACTCCGTGCGACAGAAAATTTTATTAAACAACGTTTTCGATCCAGAGTAGAATCTTGTCAGATCTTTTTCCTGAAGTATCCATTAAAAAGTAGAGTGTCAGCAGAGGACTTGTCAGGAAGCCGTGCAGGGGCTGCTCCATCTCCCAACAAACGTGAGAGTTAACAGAAGCGAATGTCTGGGTTTGAACCCTGCCCTGCTCCTCCTGTACGCTGCCTAAACCTCTGGAGTGACTTCACAGGGTCCGGGGCTGCTGGGAGGTGCTTGGACCACCTGAAGAATCCCATTGCTGCTTGGAGGAAAACACTGGGCCTCTCTGTGTTAGACCTGCTTCCACTCTCAACGCTTTATTCACTGCACTGCTTTGTTTGTGTTTTTATGTCAGCTCTCAGTTACATGTGATGCATTGGTGCGAGCAGACAACATCCTATTTAAACAAATACGTGGAAGAAAAGGCAGTTTGGCCAAGACTACAATCAAACTGGCACCAGGTCGGATAGCTTACAGCAGTTGTCCTCTCTCTCTCTCTCTCTCTGTGCATACGTTATTTATTTAAGTCATAAACATAAAGAAGGTCTCACTAAAGGGGTATTATTACTAAAGTAAAGAGCTCCAGAGGGGCAGACTTTTCCTATGCTGGAGTTCACTGTCTGAGTCAGCAGTGAGCTGACCTGTCTGACAGCCCCTTCTTCGCTCCCCCCCAAAAACACATTTACACACACATACACATGCACTACAGTGTTACTTGACACACTCACTGGCCAGCCTCAACCTTGACAAACCACAGGGTAACAAAAAAAGGTTCTGCTGTTTTTTCGCCTTTTCTATTCACTTTCTCTCCATGCAGAGCCGTACTCACCATGTACAGACCAAACAATGCCCTCATGTTTCGGTTGTTCAGCCTCAGCGCCTGGGCAAAATACTTTCTGGACAGGTCCAGGTTTTCCAGTCCCCCCTGAGTGTACTTCACCTGTGTGAAAAGGCATTAAGCTGTGCTGAGGGGCAGTTCAAGCAATGACAGGAGGACATCTGAATAAGCAACACATGACAACCCCATGTAAACACATCTCCCTTCATGAGCTTATATTCCCAATGACGTTAAAGTATGTGTCAGTGTCTCTGTTACTGAGAAAGGCACCCTTCACAGAGCTCTAACATTTATTCCACAGTTTGCCCCCATGCTTGATGATGGACATCCAAGCGCGTACCTACCTCAGCGTACTGCTCACAGTACAAGTGATTGTGAGGATTGGACATCATCAGCTCCTCCAGACAAAACGCAGCTTTTCCATAGCTATGGAAATGACAAGAGAAACAGTAAGCCGATTGATACAGCTGTGGATATGTCATCCTTTAGCTTGCTCAACTGTGAAGCACAACATCTATGCCCAATAAATTTACAGGTATAAATCTGAATTGAAAACGACATGGGGCACGGGTGCGACAGACTTATAGCCCACTGGATGTTGCAGAGATCCGTAAAGATCCACCACATGACAAAGTTTATTTAAAGGCTTACAGTAAAGGTTAGTCAGTGCAGACAGCTGGAAAGGTAAAAGCCTATCTAGTATGGTGAGTCTTCCTCCTTTGGGGACACTGAGGATCAATCTTCTTCGTCTGTGTGTTTTTTCAGCCTTTAATGTGTAGTTAACTACCTTCCTGAGGTCAGCACTACAGTAAGAGCTGGCACACTGTGCCTATACTCAGATGAGATCACTTCTCAGCAGCAGACTGCTGAGCTGTTGACCTCACACTAATCTGCTGCCACTCCATTTCTAATACACAGTTTCCCCTTCACGGTACCAGGCCAAGTTGAGCTAAGACACAGTATATCACTGGAACACAAAGCCATAAAACGTCTACGCACCTAACAAATGGAAGGCAACACACACACACACACACACACACACACACACACACACACACACACACACCAGCAGAAAAATAGGGCTGCACCGGCCTTCTGTCAACACAGTCAAACTAATTCAAAGTCACAATAATTTTTGTGTAGTCAATGTTTCACTTCTGAGCAGATTTTACATGTTTCTGAATAAACATTAGCAGTTAAAAGACCTACAGAGGTCTGCATGTGTCACCGGGCTTCTCAAGATAGGGACCTCTTTGTCACTATGTGTGAGATATGATGCAAATGGGAAGTTTTCGCGGGAACCAAATGAGCAAAAATGCTGCCTGCCACAACATGAAGAACTTATCAGGCTATTTAAAGTCTGCCAAAGTAACTAGCTGAAAGATTAACAGCATAGGAGGGGAAAGGAAGGTGCGGACAGAGAAAGAAAGAAATAAACAGGGGGAAGGGGTTGAGTGGAGGGGGAGATCAGAGGGCTTGGATGGTTGGGGGCTGCTTACAATTACCACTTCCTCTCCATAAAAACTTTCAGATGTGCTCGTGCAGTGGCCGTGGCCTGCAACAGAGCCTGCTCCATCAGCCATCAACTAGAATCTTGTACCGGAGCCAGACCCTCACCTCTTGCGCTCTTCCTCCGAGCCATCAAACCCCACCGACACTAAGCTACTCCCTACGGCTGCTCCTAAGCTCCCTCTTTACCACAGCTCTTGAGTAAGGTTGTAGCCACCATCATGTGCGAGACTGTAAGAATCGTATTTGTTTCTTTTGGAGGTTAGTAAAAACCATCAGCAGTGGGCTTTCCCCCATTTTAATACCACATTCTGACTGCATATAAGACAAAAATGGATTCAGACTGTCCAAAGTATGTTTGAAAAAATTATTACTATTTATCCTGTAATTTTGGATGACCAGTCCAATTTTGCTGAACAGTCTCACAGGCTGGGTCAGAATGAGCGCCAATTGCAGATTCCAACAGCGGCTCCATGCAATGCTTGCAAACAGGCAAAAATAATCCCACGTCTAAATATCTTTGGCGTGAGGATTGTTTTAGAAGTGTCAACTCAGAGGATATTAATTACAGTTTGAATGTGTTCACACTGATGTCTGCTGCAACCCTAACAACCCTGCAATGGCAGTGCAGAGACACACTGCTTTGTTTATTCTTAGCTCCCAGGGTGTTGTGCAGTGAGGGGAGGAGAGTTTATTTCTCTTGCTCGCTTCTCCATCAGCCTCTGTTTTCTCTGGCTTGGGGGGGAAAGAAAAGTGCCACCACCTTCTCCTGGGAATTTCACAGTAAGTGCTCTCTCTCTCTTCCTTTCTCGCAGCCTCCCGCTCCATCCCTCTGGAAAAAAGTGGCGATAATGCCAGGCTATCCGGAAGAGGAGGAGGAGGGGAAATGGGAGTTTGTAACCCAAAATAAAGAAAACAAAGAAACGAAATTGACACGCCTATAGATAAGGGGCTGTGGGAGTGAATGGTGTGATATTAGAAGTGTGGGGATAAGCTGGGAGATAATCCGCTCACCCCTGGATTTCCTCTGACTACTACAACAAGAAAGCCTCTCAGACAAAGGCATGAAATATCCAATAAGTAGCCTTCTCACCGTGCTACACATTCCTGCTCCCACTACTATAGTATCAGAGCAACCGTGCAACCGGGGTGCACGTGCACGCACGCGCACACGCACACACACACACACACACACACACACACACACACTTTTTTAGAACATAGGACAAGATGGAGAATATATCTTGAATCCCCATGCTGGACATACCAGAACAACACATAGTTTAACAGTTCAATAACAGATGCAGCTTCAGCAGCCTCTGAGCCCCAGACTATTACGATAAAACGTGACAAAGAACTAAATGGCAGAATGGCACTCAGTAGAGTTCATAAAAAAGAAATTGGTTGAGTAGTTTTTGAATTCTGCAAATGACAAACAAACAAACGCAGACAAAAACATCCTTGGAGGAGGCAATATATTTTTCTTGCAATGCTCCTGTCCGTCTGGCACTTCTCCTTAGCAACTGAGATATCAGTTGGGGGTCTGGGAGTCTTTCTACTCTCACATTCAGGAGAGGCGACTTAAGACTGAAATCCTATTAAACTACTCTTATATGACAAACATGGACAGGGTTCCTTTGAGACCCCTGGCTGAGTTAGGAATCTCACCGCCTTCTATTGTGGCCAATCCAACGGCCCTCTGGAGATCAAGCCATCAGTCTGAAGTGTTAAACTGACATTCATCCAAAACATATGGTGGCTGTTCTGCAAACAGACAACTAATTTCTAAGGAAGTTTGTATACTAGAATTAGAATCACAGAAACAAACATCAGCTATACAGTATGAATTTTGCTCTGCAGGGTGTTGGACCTATTCCTTGTTCATTTTTGTTATACTTTGCCTCTATGAGGAAAACATTCATATTCAAATCAGTTGTTCTAGTGTGTCCAGCATGGTGATACCATGCCAATGGGTTTAAACGGATATGAGAAGGAGCACTTGTGTTTCTTCTTTGGCTTAACTATTCAAATAAAGGGTGTGTGGAGATTAAACAGACAACGGCATTGGCTCAAGATCATTTCCTGCATGTCCTGACCCTATTACTATCTTTTCTACTGCTTTTTATCCCACTGAGATATTTACCATTTCTTCCTTGTTTTTCTGATGATTTATTCTGTGATTCTTGCAATAAAAGGTAGATTATGTTATGTAGTAAGTCTAACACAGGTAGGATGTAATTACAAAGGTGGCTCACATCATTAACAGAAATCCGTATTTTGAGAAGGCAAATAGACAATTAATGTAATTTGGCCATCCATATCAGAATTTGAGGTAATCCTAGATCCCTTATATACTACACAAAATATACAAAAATGTGTTTTTTTAAGTTGTAAAGCTGGATAACAACAGTTAATGAAACTTTAAAAATCATACTTGCTGACCTCTTTTTAACTTGTCTTGCCAAATTCAAATTTGTCCCTGTTTCATTGTCACAATTCATTCTTGGGGATCATTCAAACTGATTTCAAAATATGTTGTATAAAAATAAAAAATAAAGAGTATTTACTCATGTTCATTAATGTAGAGCTCTGATAACTCGTGCCACGCTTCTTGGTCCCCAACAAACCTGTAAACACAAAATGTCAATAAGTTCCGTTGCTTATAAATTCATCAAGTCATTACAGTGAATTCAAATCAGGGTATGTATTTGTAACATAGTTAAGTCAAAATGCAAGTACAATATTACTTATTACAATACCAATAATGACAGTCATTCAACTTTTGAGGTAAAGGAAATTAATTTCTAGTATTTTATGCACAAGTTGTGCCAGCTCAATTGAAAGAAGAGTAGTTTTTTAATTAAAATAAAAGCCAGGGGAGGTTGAGAGGAGGGGGTTTCTGACCCTCTCCCCATCTTAAAGAAATACTAACTGTTCCAGATACTCGTTGAGCTCCCGGATGGCTTCGGCACTCTTCCCCTGGGCCTTCAATATGGAGATCTTACGCTTCCTTGCTGCCTGTAGTGCAGAGAGTAAACACAGGATTAGGACCTCAGCACCTCCAGTGTTTGTCTGGAGGGGGGTTAGAGAAGGAGTGAGTGCAAGAGTTGTGAGTTTCAGTGTCTACATTTGTGTATTTTTAGTGTTGGTACTCCCATGAGACTAAATAATGCGGATTCTTCTTATGATAATATATAAGGTGAAACAGCATTTTAGTGTATTACAACAGCAACTGTGTAAAAAGACAAAGGGTGCAGATACATGTGACACCTTATTTAACTTCAATCATATTATAACTGGGGAAGTGAAATGAATCTAAGTTGACCAAGATGTAAGGGGAGATAGTGGCCAACAGGAGATGGACACGCACATTATGAGTCAAAGTGTAGGAGTTGGAGTGAGTTCAGTGGCTGAGATAAAGTGGTGAGTCATACCCTAACCAAGTGGGGAAAATGGCACACTCCCCCAAACCCCAACGCCTGTCTTCCTGCCGACACGGCACGCAGCGAGCACTGCACCGGCCCAACTTACATCAGCTGAAAATTGCTTTCCGCTTCATTCCGATGTTGAAGTGACCTCAAGGTGGATTAGATTCTCATCAATCTGAATTAGAAAGTATTACTCCTGCTGCTCTGACTTTACCAAATGTTTTACTTACCCACCCCCCAATCCTCCTCCCTCCTTTGGTTGTGAGTGAAAACCTTAACAGGAGGCTGCCACTCCATTAGGAGTGCACCACCCTACCACAGCCTATTTTATTTATGGACTGGCACTTGATTGAATGGGGCTTCCTCTTCTATACTCATAACCAGAGCTACTGATGGCTGTGTATGAGTCATGTCTTGCGGGCTGTAAAGCTGGACCTCTTCTGACACATCCATCATAAGAAAACAACTTATCCATCAAGCTGAGACAACGACTTACAGAAAAACTGCAGCCTCACCTCACCTATTTTTGTTTGATGATTAAAATCTGATATGAAACTATTGAGCAACAATAAACAGTGAAAGGTCATTATTTCCCCTTTTGTGTCATCTGACTATAAAACAAAGAACTTGATGCTATGTGATATTCAGGAATTTATGCTCACTTCAGACCAAAGTATAAGCATGTGGGATCTTTTCTCATCCAATACCAAATAAGAGAAAGCAGAAAAAGTACAACAAACTCTATACTGATGTTAAATGTGGAGTTCCGCACTTGTGCACTCCCACCATCGCCACACCCACCTCCCTTCTTTCCCAGATAAAGAACCATTTGGGGCTCAAAGGAACATATGGAAGTTGGTAGCCCTAAGAGTCACACAGCACTTTATTAAACGAGAAGCAATTCCAAACCACCTCTCTCTCCTCCTTTCTCTAACTAATGATCCAGAAAAACCTGGCAGTGGGTCTGATCCCTCTGTTGTCGTGATTCCTTTTTAATTAGCGCTTTGAGGAGGCCTTAGGAGTGAGGAGTAGATTATTTACATCACCCCTGGCTTTTTATGACCTACCGCAACCTCTCTTTATAATAAGAAACATCACAACAAGGATGGCACACCTAGCACACTCTACGTAGGTGAATAAGGGTGGAGGAAAAAAGGGAAGAAGTGTCAGACTAAACAAATGTTTTATGATGCTTTAAACTTTTCTTGTATACAAAAGCAATTAAGGTGTTTATTTTCCACTATGACCCTTTACAAAACATATTTAAAATTTTTAAGTCAAGCTCTTCCCTTACTTTTTTGAAATAATTCAGGACTGAGGCTTTCAATTTCAAATAACTTAACCCCGACAAATGAAACCTTGTTCTACGATAAATCTGTAATTGCATTTGATTGTGGGTCAACCTCAAGAGTCGTCCATATGACCTCAGTGGCTTATTTTAGAAATCCTACCTGTTTATATTGAACGATTATGGTAAAATGAGAGTATTGCGATTCAATTTTAATGCAACGAATGAATCTATCCATTTGTAAACAAATGATCAATTGGCACATCAGTGTATGCAAATGTTGAGGTCACTGCATGATCTAAAATACTCACAAGAAGAACTAAAAAGGTGGAAAGAAAATGCATTTACGCACGCAGACAAGAATTTTGCCAGATCATTGCTGTAGGTATTGGAACATAGCAAGCAATGGAAGGGCTAAGAGTTTGAAACATTTTTTGGACACCGCCATGGCAAAAAAAAAAAAACCTTGAGCAATTTTTGTTGATTCAACAATTTTGGTTAATGGGTACCACATCTATTCCACAGCCTGTAATTACAACAGCTCAGTTTCCAATCTCTGCTTCGCATTCTGGGATGCCTCGCAAGTCTTCCTTGTGGTCGCCAATTTTCCGCCATTTCTCAGGCCCATCCCTCACCCGATTCTTAAGAGTATGTTGGAGAACATGCAGGGAGGAGATAGCCCTCGCTGCAAAACAGGTGACCCGAACGATGTCACCATGTCATCGCTCCACCTGCCACTGCTACACCCAAGTCATTAAGGACAAGGATTGTGGGAAAAAAAGGGTTTAAGGTTAACATCCCATGGACAGAGAACCTATTTGTCTGTTTTGTTCCATTCCCGGCCCCATGTTTGACTGACATCCTACACTCGCCAGGGTGGCAGTATCCAGCATTCAGAGACCAGGAAACCGACCGTTCCCTTTCCGAGGATGTCTCTGGAATCCCCTGAGGATCTGTGCTGTGTCTGGGAGGTGCCGTGGGATTCACTGAAATTACAACTCCCATTGTAAAAACAGTGAATGGATGCTAAAGCAAATTGTTGCACACTACGACAATGACTTAAAAAAATTTCGCTGGCGCTGCACACATTTTGTATATGAAAATGACAGTGTTACAAGAAAATAATGCGATTTGTGGTTTTCACTTCAATCTTGTCTTGGACAGAATAATCGGGACAGAATATCTTCAGATAATTCACTGCAAATTATCCTTATGTTATTTTCTTGTCAGGCATGGAACAAGCCTTCAGCATAATTCAGGAAAGTAGACTATCACTAAACACAAATGTTTTTGCAAGATGTTGCTGTTTTTAGCATCGCTAAAGATGGATACACCACAAGACTGAGAAATTCTGAGAAGTCGTATTGGTTGGTAGTCTTTCAGTTTGTTGTATGGCTTTTGTTCTTGGCAACATCATCATCAATAGAAATGCACATACTTGCTGGACAAAATAAAAAATAAAAACATATTTACTATATATTTTACTCCAGCCCTTCAAACTGATTTGTGAAATCCTTTTACTTAAAAAGAAAAATACTCCTGCGACCTGAGCACTCTTTTAAATTGAAACTGAGGGAACAAGCCCATGAAAACAGTCCTATCCCTCGTTTTAAAGTCTGACTTGCCAATCCGACTTGCAAACTTCCAACAGCAACAAAAGTGTTAAATAAACAAAGATGGTCTTGACAAAGTAAAGGTGGGAGTGAGTATGGTGGGAGGCAGCAGCTGTGGCAGAGCATGGTGGGAGGCGGGAACATACAGATGAGGAGGCTGTTCCTCTATGCCACAGTGAAAGCAAGGGAGGGTGGGGTACATTAAAGAGAGGTGGAGATTATTAGAGGGTTTTTTCAGTAAGGCTTCTATTTGATTAGATTAGACAGCTGAAGATATGAAGAATCTTCACATGGCATCCAAAGCAAGGACGTCTATGCTGTTGTTTCTAGCTAGAAAAATGTTTAACACATCTAAAGCGATCCATATGTCAGCGTGGTACAGGAAACACGTTGAACATCTTTGGGGTGAGGGGGAGGGGTACAGCCAAAATAAATAAGGTCATGGTTTCTTTTGAAAACCCTTTAAAAGATTTATTTTCTTGCGTGGCCACATGTCCTTATGGAAACAATTTACAGCAGGTACATTATGTTTTGAGATGGTGGTGTGGGATTGGCTAGACATGCTCCTGCAAGTCATTTCACAGAGATGAATAGAAAATTGAGGAGAGAAGGAAGCACAGAGAGTGCTTCAGAGAAATTAGGGTTATTCTGGGCTCGTCTGCGTCTACCTATCAGCAGGACTTTGCACCCAAAGCTGGTAGACGACAACAGAGAAGGACAGGAGCTCAGTCCTGTTGGTCCAGCGTGGGGGTCTGAAAGGTCCAGTAAATCACTGTCTTCAAAGGCCAGAGCCTTATTTACACTTTATTTCCACCAAACATGTCTGCCACTGACTAAGACCATGAATCACCCCCACCTCCCCTTAAACACTTTTCAGTTGTGTGGGTGATAGGCTGATCAGCACTGCGGTTGAGGTCAGGGAGGCCAAGGGGAGTTTAACTTAGCAAACTCACACCACTGACACCAAAGTGCTTTGGCAGATTTAAAGCCCGCCAAAAAAGCTGAGACCACAGAGTGACGCAAAGTAGAATGCTAAGCAGAGAGATTTTTCCCCAATCTGTCCCAACTCCTCAGTCTTACCGTGTTGGTGGGGTCATCTTGAAGAATGGAATCATAGTGCTTGCTGGCCTCGTCGTATCTTTAGAGAAAGAGAAAAGAAGACAAAGTTGTTGGTTATTATTTTTTTTTTTTAAACCAATCCCAGATCCTAGTCCCCAGTTGGCTAAAATTAGGTGGTGGGGAAATCAACCAGAGTTCAAGGTAGTCAAGTTTCTGTATACAGCATGGCAGGTTCCTGTGATTACAGTGACTCTGTACAGAAATCAGTGGTGATCTAAAGGAGGAAATAAACACTCATTTAAGTTTAGGTTGCTGGTCACGCAGCCAACATTGTGAGAAGCTTATATCACTTCACAATGAGTCATGAAATCAATACAAACAGAATGTACTGTTTTGAGGTCTGTATTTTCATTTGATTGGATCCAGTTTGATTCACCTTTAAACAAAATCAAATTGCTGCTTTTACATCTTTCCAGGTCCACAGCTACTGCTCAGGTCCAGTTGTCTGTCTCTTGGCCCGAACATAATACGACAATACATACATATGAACTTGATAAGCAACAATATCTTACACAATACGCAGCCTAGCCTACACTCTTGGACTGCACCCACATGATTCTGTTTAAAGAGGGAAATTTATGAGCTGTAAATATCAAATCATATGGTAAAGAAATCTGGGAATCGGAGGCATGTGAACTTTACTTGTCATGTCCAATCAAGCGCTGACGGATGAGTCTTCAACTTTTTTTTCTATTGGGGGCAATCTGCAATGCTAACATTTTAGCAGTCAAAGGTGGGGTTCAGTGATCAGAAACTGCCCCGCCCACAGCCAGCAACAGACAGAAGCAACTCTGGTTTCCATTAACGCTGAGCAGCCCCACTTCCAGCGCTGCTGCTTCCCTCACATTCACTTTATTACTCAGCCACACTTTGGGAGATTTCAGATGGCACCAGGCAACCACTCACGAGCCACTTTGATTTGCTTTATTTATTTAGGAACCAAGTGTGTGTGTGTGTGTGTGTGTGTGTGTGTGTGTGTGTGTGTGTGTGTGTGTGTGTGTGTGTGTGTGTGTGTGTGTGTGTGTGTGTGTGTGTGTGTGTGTGTGTGTGTGGAAGGGGAAGGGCCTTGCCGTTTGAAGCTGTGTCATTCAAGTGTAGCTCTGTCTGCTGCCAATTAGATCCCAGTGTGCCGTTTATTTAATCTGACAGTGCCGAAGCAATCACTCTCAATTATCACATAAACTCTGACATAACCGATAAACCAGCAATGGTGATCCGGGTGGGGAATGTGAGTGAGGAAGTAAACAGATTGAATTACCCTTACTTCAGCTCAGAGCAAACTAAAATACCCCCCTTGTTTATCTTTCTTGCTCATGCTCCATTCTGCTTACTTTTTTTACAAACTGCAGATTCAAAAATAAAACATATCATTGAGGGAGGAGGAGAAGGGCTCGTGGCAAAAATTGAAATTGTAGCACATGTCAATATTTAGGGGACATACTCGCAGCCCAGACACCGAAACAGGATGGAAAAAAAGCATGAAAATAAGGAGGGGAAAAAAGATGAGGAGTGACAAAATAAAGAAAACAAATAAAGAACAGAAACCAAAGAAGATTGAGGGACCCCCAGAATAACAGTGGGATCAAACCACTTCCTTCCCGGGAATCCCTAACTCAGGCAAAAGGGCCACAGGACTACCCAGCATTGAACCTTTCCTCTCTATGTTCCCCTCCTCTCCTAAGGAATGCTGGGTTATCCAACATAAACACACCCTACCACACACACACACACACACACACACACACACACACACACACACACACACACACACACACACACACACACACACACACACACACACACACACACACACACACACACACACACACACACACACACACACACACACACACACACACACACATACTGTAGTGACACACACCCAGACCGTTGTACCACTTAGGCTCTGGTAACTGGTTCTTGCCCCCAATCCTCCCAAAGTATCATAAATAACAGCAAGGTAGTGCTTTTTTGTCACCTCTTTGTTTTTATCTCTGGAGCGGACCGATGCTTACCTTTCCAAAGCTTCCAGCCTCATGCCCGATAATCGCTTCACTCTGTGGCTATCTGGAAACTGCTTCCTCAGTTCCTGCAGACAGGTCTGTAAGGATGTGGGCAGAGGAGAGACCAATTACAGTTGGCTGTAACTAAACTTTGTGTTACACTCATGCTCTCACACGCTTACTTCGACAGATACTCGTGATTTTTCAACCCGAACCACCTGCCTTGAATTGTTCCAGCTAAACAAACCTAATACAGTGATACGAAAGCAGACTGTCAGAAATAAACTTCACAGTTTATATGTTACCCATTTGGGCTACCTTGCTTGCTATTAAAAAGAGGAGAGTGAGGATACTTTCCTTCCCCCTCTATTCAGAGCTTTTTTTGTTTGATGAGAGAAGTGTAAGAGGTAAGGAATGGTTGCAATCACATTCAGCATTATCCTGAATGAGATGGAAAAGTCTGCAGCGTGATCTGAATCGTTTGCGCTATCCATCAGCTCAAGTCTGGTCCTTGTGCTTTACTTAAACGTCTGGCAGCAGAGCTGAGAGGATAGCCAACAGACAACTATTTCTAATGACTGAGTTCTGCCTTCTTCGTTCTCAATGAGTCATTCTTTTTGCCAAAGGATTTGTCACTTCCATACTGATTACAGATGAACCACTTCAATTACTCTGACCTCTTGTCTTTTTTTATCTTGTGCACATTTGACTGTTTTTCAGATCTATGAATATTTCAGAACATGAACTCAGAAACATCACATTAAGCTTTAGGAAGGCAAATAAATCCTGGGGGGAAAAGGCAGTAAATGATGGCCAAGTTCAGCTAACACTTGAAGCATGCTTCTCCTCTCATTTGCTACACCCTCTAATTCCAACTCTCAGCAAATTGTTTTTCCAAAGTACAGACAGAGTAATACCATTTGGCCAAATGAAAATCAGATTTTCACATTTGGCAGAACGGGTGCTGCAAAATAGGAATAGCTGTGAGAGAGCGTACATTTTGCTTTTGAAGCTCCTGGGTGTGTGAGGAAGTGCAGTAAAAACTTACCAGAGCCAAGTCATCCCGACTGCAGTCCAGCGCTGCGATCATCACCTGCTCATAAATAATCCATACTGGGCAGAAGAGACACACACAAAGAAGACTGTGTTAACGCCCTTTCCTTTCCACTGTCCGATGTAACATGAAAAATTGATGTATTGAGCGTGTACGTCTGTCCTCGTCATCTGCACACAAACAGGCTTCCACCAAGTGAATCAACAGCTGAAGAGTTCATTCAAAGAACTTTCTCAATTCATTTAAATGGTAATGCTCCATTTACTATGTCCATCATGGTAATGACAATGTCCCTTGTTAGAAACAATACATGTACTTCAAAATTGGACAGCGCTGCTATATTAACAATTGTGTAACACTGTGTAACATGCAACGCCCTTGTGTTAGGTTTTATAGTCATGGTATTTATTTGCCAGCAGTGACTCTGTAATAAATAACTTATTTAATTGCAGTAACAACATTACATTTAAGAAAAATTGGGTTGTTATAACCCTATTTGGGAAAATATGTTTTTATGTTTGTTATGATGACCTCTCACTTTCAAAAGTAAGTTCAACTGAAAATGTGAAACTGAAAATGGCCATGCACCTGCACCCTTAATTAATTCTCCTCATCATTAGATGACGTCCTGAAACTCTCTACTAACATGGGTGACACATTGAGAAGGGGGTGTTAATGGTACCAGAGGAAAAGAGGTGAGCTACATTTCTACGTAAAAACATGTTCATGTTTTGTGAAACTAGAGCAGCTGAAGAAACATTTCTCATCCTCTTCTGTGAGCAGAGTGACTGTGTAAACCATTACTGTAGTTCACATGGCAGAACAAATTTTTACTTCCAAATGTTTTTTCACTAAAAAATATAGATTTAGCAATTTCAATAAATACAGCAGTGTTTTCCAGTCACTGATTTATTTATATTGGCACAATATTATTCCAAGAATCTTACATATTGATTTTTCAATTTTGTATCACTATTTCAAATGGGTAAAAGCTAATTTCATTATAGAGCTGAAAACAGCTTATTTATTCGCTCTGTCCCTCTTTGCTCCACTTTATTTCTCTCTCTCTCCGACACACACACACTAACAAGAGACTGATCTGTGAAAAGCCTCTCCTCTCTGTGTGCACTCTGAATTAAAAGATGAGCACAAGCAGAAGGAGGAAGAAGACTAGAGCTCAACAGTGTGGTTCCAGAGGCAAAAATCACATTCATTTTCTGAATAGAGATTTTGATTATCAGCCATATATTTTAACCAACCAAGAATGACTTATGGCTTCCAGATTGTGAAACAGTGTTATTTGCTCCTCTAGAGGCCACAAGTCGGTATGATATCAACTGTGTTTTAAGAAAAATTTGCAATGTCATGGACAAGTACATCACTACCCACAATCCTCAGGTGTAATAGTGACAGCTGTGATTGTTGGAGCTTACTATAACAATGGAAATGTTTACCAACAGTCGGATAGTTCAGTTTTACATTTTACCAAAGAGCAGCAGCCATTCCCTATCTAACATGCAGCGGTGTTTTTAGATATGAGGAAAAGTGAGTCCAAAGGGCGAACATATACAACAAGGAAGAGAGGGTCAGGGAGGGATATCTGCAGCTGATGAAGAGAGAGGTGGAAGAGAGGAGGAGGAAAGCAGCCAAAATGCTGCTGTGGGAGAGCCAGTGGGGAGACGCAACAGGTGAGACTGACAGTAAACAGATATAGAGCTGTGCACAAGTATTGTTTGGCTATTTATATGAAACAAAGCATTTGGAAAGTACAACGTTTGCAGTGGTGCACCTTATATACAGTTGTATTGAATGATTCTGTCTACAAAAGGTATAGTATACATCAACTACCATCAGAAATGGAATCAAATTCTGTGGGAAACACTGACATTTTCCCTCACCAACAAATTATTGAATGGATTTTTACATTACAGTCAAATTCATTTTTGGAAGATGTTGAATTTTCAAATCTCCAGTATCACCCAGTAGCTATAACAATAGTCAATTCATAAAAAATTTACTTCTGTATATCTCTGCAGTTCAGCTTTTAAATATACTGTAAATGGGCCAGATAAAGTCACTATCTTGCTATTTTAATACTGATCTATACATTGAGTGGTTGTAGTTGGTGATATAATCAGCTCTACCTATACCTGTTTTCTGTATTTTCTCCTCCATGATTCTTACAGAGATTTCTTTAGGGCAGAAAGCTCAAATCTTGCCAAACCTGTTTTCAAATTAATAAAACCAATATCAAGCCAGTCTGAAAATGTCAGGGTTGTTCCATTTGAAAACTAGTAAAGCAAGACATGTTGAGCACAATCGCCAACACAACCATTCTATTAAAACTGTTTGTTATTTTTGAAGTTTTGTCATTTTATGTATTAATTTACTTGTCAATCTTACTCAGTATGATTTAAACTGATTGTTTTACTTTTGGTAACTGTCGGTAAGACAATACATTATACTGTGTACTGTAAAGTTGTATTAAGTGTCATATATAAGACAGTACAGAATGTTATATTTTGTGTTTTGCAAATTTATATTAATTGTAGATTAAAAACATTTTTTTTAAATTAAATGTTTAATGAAACATTATAATTTTGTCAACTGTAACATTATATCAAACTGACTAATGGCTTGGCTACAGCAGCCTATTAATGGAATTCGTAAAACATGCTTGACAGACTGCTCTGACATGTTCAGCCCAACAAACATCCTGTGTTAATTGAAAATAAAAATAAAACCCAACTCCACCCCAACACTGCCAGGTTATGCCAAAACAAACAAACGCTTGAAGTTTTTCTTGACTTTAATGATGCCAACTCTTGTTCTGATAATTGCCATCCTATTTCACAGCCAATTTAAGAGTTGGTTTCAATTAAACCATGGCATGTTAGTGTGTATCCAACCCTTTAAGGAATGTATGAATCATGAGAATGGGGGAAAAGGGAGAGTTTTACAGGGTAATGCAACAGGACAGAACTGTCCCAGAGGAAACTGTGACTTTTGACATGTTAATGGTTGGTAGAACTCACTGTTGCTTGATATATAAAATGAGGAAAAAAAGCATAATGTACTTACTAGGCAGCAGAGATTCCCTAAAGGAAACTGTTCACACCATTGTACTTGTCCTGTTACTCTTGTGTCAATAATATCCCTGCTTATTGTACATCTACATATTAATCATCTTTCAAATTAATTTTCTACTTTTACCAATTATCTGCTTGTCTTTGTGTTGTGAGTGGTCTACTCATGTTCTATATTACCAAGCTAAGATAAATAAAAAATATTAACCTGATCTCATTCATCCATTATTCAACTGAAGTATTCTTCCTTTTCCCTTTACAATCTCCAGGTTGTCTGTATTATGAAAGCGATCTTGTACTTCAGGAGAGAGTCTTTCAGTCATGCCTGTACCTATTTATGTTTGTCCAGATGAACGCACAGTTAATAACATTAGTGTGGTCTCAGTCTCTGTAAATATTATTATTTATTTATTTTTTAACTGGAGGTTATACTCATCTCTTACTCTAATGTGACAAGGGAGCAGCTTCCAGGGAAAGTGGATAAGCAGTTCATTGTGTTTTTACCAAAACAGACATGTTTTGTCTGCTAACAAGAGTTGATTAAGGACAAAAGCACGTCTAAAACAGGAAGTTGAAACGTGTGCTTAGAGCTGGGCAGGAGACCAACATCTAGAGTTCTGCTTATGCATTGTGCAAGCACAGTGAGGATTTGATCTACCTCAAATCTTGTAAAGAAGAGTTTAAAACCACAACCTTGACTCGGGAGCAAAAGTCAAGTATTTAAAAAAGGAATAAGAATGTGACATTTCCAGATTATATATATCTATTTTGACAGATAAGAAAACTTTTACCTTGATATAAGGGAATTATATTTGGCCATTTCGCCCACCTGTTTTTATGTGTATCCTTTGTAAACATTCTGTAGACTTACTGTATGTGCTAATTCATTTTGTCTTGAAACACTTACCGTCATCTCCCAGTTTTGACGCATGATCACTGATGAGTTCCTCGCCAACATCCACTATTTGTTCACTATTCCTGCAGTTGTCTTCTCTCCATTTGCGCAGCTTGTCTCTCATCTCTGTGGCCAAAGATATGAAAACCATGAGGACAGTTGTGGTCTGTATCAACACGTGTGTGTAAAGTCTGGTACTGCAACTCTGGGAATGTGCAACTCACGACTGAAGCTTTGCTGTGATAACGTTTGCATTGAATTATCATCATCTGACCTGACGTGGGTGATGCGACTTAATGTATCGGGGATCTTCAGACACCCTGGGAGAGTGAATGGATACGTTGTATGCATATTATCGCATAATGTGTAAAATAAGAACAACTTCAAGCCACTGTGGTGATGATTGTGCTACGTGTACACTCATACGTGCACACGGCGTGGTTGTAACATCATTATTACATCGCTGTAGTTATTACTGCTGTTCAGTCACAGAACCAGAGATCGATTCAAACGTAGCTGCAGCTAGCGTTAGCCGGTTAGCCACCATGACTGGCTAACCGGCCACAGACAGGGAGTTGTCAGACTAAAACACACAGCTCGCTACACGAAGCGCGACTGATATCACCAATAACTCGTTTAACAAGACAGCTACTGAGCCGGTGTGAGTTCACTGAATGACTGGATGAACCCGGGGAGTTAGCAGACAAGCTAACTAGCATTCGCTACGCACGTCACGTTGCCTTGTTCGCTTGTGTTTTGTCCGTGTGGGACAACGACGACTCTCCCTCATGGACGAACACGGACGCACATGCTCCCACACGAACAGAAACCCACTGGTCTCAATGGCACATGAGGAGAATCTAGTTTATCTTCAATCTTACCTTCCCAACCCACGTCGTACAGTTCTGACACCGACGCCATTTTTTCTTTCTTTTCACAACATACGTCGTGCGCCTACGTAACGGACTTACCAGCTTGGGGCATTAAAAAAAACTAATATATATATATATATATATATATATACAGTATATATATGACAATGAATTGTCAATATATATTATTATTATTGGTAGTAGTAGAAGCAGTAATAGTAATAGTACTAAAAGAATAAGTAGTATTTAGACCATATGTTTTTTTCTTTAAAGTAAGTGAAGTGGTTCATTAAAAAAGCTTATATATTTATATCAACAGCATGACTTATTCATTTAGTTTTTCACTTGTTTATTTAAAAGTCTATTTAAAGTTAAGTTTGTAATAATAAACGAGAAGAAGAAGAACAACAAACTCTCAATATATTATTATTATCAGTAGTAGTAGTAGTCGTGGTAGTAATGGTAGTAGTAGTAGCAGTAGTAGTAGTAATAGTGGGAGAAGAATAAGTAGTATTTAGACCATGTGTTTTTTGTTCTATAAAGTAACTGATGTGGTTCATTTAAAAAGCGTTTATATTCATATCAATCACATGACTTAATCATTTTGTTTTTGACTTGTTTCTTTAAAAGTCTATTTAAAGTTTGTATTAACATAAAACAACCACAATATTAATGATAATCATAACAATAAAGCTATGACCATTGCACTGTTCAGCAACATGCAGCATGATGGTAAGTAGGTTACAGCATTTAATCCAGATGATGTCTTTGTCATTCCTCTCCTAAGAATTGGCTGGGAAAGTTGTCTGAGCCTACAATTTATCAGTGTCCTCTGAAATATGAAATGTGCTTTCCAAGCACATCTACCATCCTGATTTCCCTCAGGAGCTTCTGTGAATCTCATCCCCATGCCGCGTCTGCTCCCTTACACACTTCTCTCCTACCACATTAGATATTTGTTGCAGTAAAAACTTGCTTACAGAGACATTTCAGTGATCTGATGTCATATCCAGAGCGCATCGCCCACAGCTAAGCTTTGTTGACGTTCTGTTGTGAAGGGGCCACGAGGAGAAGTTTTATGTCGAAAGGACACTGGTTTTCTAAAAAACCTTGCATCATCAGTTACAGGCGAGAGCAAGTGCTCATGAGAAGAATGAAATGTCATCAACTCTTTCATGAATACAAATAAAAAGAATGTGTACACTTTAAGTTACGCTCAGCTGTGGTGATTTGTGCACTTGTAATTTTGTAAGTCTGCACATAGCAGTCAGTTGATTTGTGGTTGGGTTTTCACTGGAACAAGAAATACCAAATAAACCACATCCAAACAATCATACACTGTCCTCTGGGGCAGAGGGCTTCCCCTGTCTGCCAAGGTGCCACTGAAGGCCAGGGCCCTAATAGTGGCCTGCAATAAACACTGTGCAGTGGCTGTGACTTTATGGTGGCATGAGGGGAAAAGTGCTCCGTGAACAAGCTGTCTATAACTCTGCGATGCAGCTGTATGTGGTGGGGGTGAAAAAAGCCTCTTGACACAAGGCATCTGTTTAACTTGGAGCTGCGCTCTTGTACAGAAATGTCACAATATGGGAGATCAATTGCAGCCATCTGAAAACCCAAATTGTACTACTTGACTGTTGCTTACGTAGGTTTCCATGCTCTGGAAGCCCCCACATATGGCACATGGGACAAGCATATATATATTTTCCTTTTCAGTCTCCATGTATGAAGAAAAAAATAAATATTCCAGTAGAAACACTTCACAGCCATTATATTTTGATTTCTGACAGAAGCAATCAGAGTTGGCAATCTCTAAAATGAACAGTTATGGACAAAAAAATTGAGGTAAGGTTGAGGTGCTCTCTGTGGTTTTGAAATAGTTCCTGTTCCATCTACATTTCTTTTTTGTTGGTGTTGTACAGAGGTTTGCGGAAAATGAAGACAGATGCAATTAGCAACAATGTTTGGACTCAGCCTTCTGGAGCCGGCGGCACCGTGTTTACTTTGAAATCTGATTAGGTCTCATGTCTGACCAAGTTGCTTTCACCTCGTCCCAAATAAGTCTGTACAGATGACTTTAGCACGCTTTGCCTGTGATGGACTCCCTCTATTGCACCTTTGACCTCACCCATATCCTCTGTGCAGAGGCCCCGAGCGGGAAATTATGACACACCACAATTAGGCGTCCTCACTGCCTTGCACTTCTCCGTCCTGGCTTCAGTGTCAAGAATAATATTCAGCCGTTTTCCAGAGCAGCACCATGCTGGGAGATGACATTACTTACACAGTACGGAGTTGAGGACGTACTGCTCCCCTGACACCTCATGCAGCTTGATTGCTTATTGTGGCTGGGCGTATTACCATATGTCACGTGTTATGTGTGGCTGGATTAGTTTTAATCGCCAATCATCCCATCCCCTTAAATTCGAACAAGGCTTTCAAATTACAATGCATGAAATTACCTCCAGCGCACACTGTGGGTGATGTGTCCAATTCATCATAAGAATGGATTATAATGTGGAACTAGAAATACTCATAATATAATGTTGATTTCCCCATTTATGTGGTCCTCCTGGATTTTATTACAGTGAAAAGGTCAAATTGCACCACTTTATATTTGAGCCTAATTTTACATAACACTCATACAGGATTATTAAACTGAAGATTTGATCACTGAAAAAGGATTTGGCTGTGTGACAATTATGACAACTTCAAGCACAATGTTGTATTTTATTTCTCAGTCACATCCAAGAATCAAATCTTCGTCATTCTTAGTTCTAGTAGCTGGTGGACTGAATCGTCATTCCTGCAGTTTATTTTTAAGTCCAATTTTAAATGCAAAGCACCTCTTCGCCCTCTCAGCCAGTCAGATTGGACATTCAGAGAAGTCGTGCTGGTCTCACTTTCTTTCAATTATTTCAAGGATGGTTTTATTCAGCAGTCTCCACTTAGCTACATAAATGCATACAATAGCAATTATTACAGACATTTTAAATCCACAGGAAAGGAGAACATGCACATCCCTCCCCTGTGCAGGAAGCCTGCAACTAAACAGCATAATCAGTCATAATCATTATCAGATTTAACAATTTTTCTGGTTAGAACGCTCATGACCACAAATTTGGAGATAGTGCCATGTTCTCTGTAATGTCATGTTTTCAATGAAAATTGCAGAGGAAGAGTGAAGTTATGCATAACGAGAGGAGCGAGCATGGGAGCAGAGCTTGTTGAGGAAGAATTAGCAATTGATCGACTTCCGTATGCGGCTTTTGGGATGCTACTGATTGTTGAGGAATTTTTGACCATCCTCACACATTACTGTATATGCCACTATATATAATGTATATCGTGTATTACATTATATCTGTACAGGAGAATAGTGCCTGTCTAAATTCCACAGATACTTCCTTCTCTCTCTAAGCAGTACCCAGGGTCAGGTTATAGATAAAGGGCCAACCAACAGTACATTGTAGCGTCTACGCTTAGGGACTTTCATATCTAACTCAGATGCGCCAGACAGAGAGACACCAACTTCAACTCTCACCAACTTCAACTCTTTAGCGTATTTCACCAGTGGCAAGACGTAAGGACACAAAGTGATTTAGGAATGCATACTTAAGGCTTAACTATTCAATAGGATGCAAACACCTACATGTAACATAGAGAGTGACAGCAATTATAGCCATTCATGGATGTGCTGTTCAATAGTGACACAAGCAGCGTAAGATATATGGGGATGCTGTTGAAGACATCTTCAGACTTGGGAGGACAATTGCTCATGTTACTCTGTTAGCGTTTGTATATTGTTCCACCTTCTGGTCTCCTTGATGCATCAAGTCTACATTAAAACCTTCTGCATAAGACATCAGCTGCTGCCTGAGTTCTCCTTTCACCAGCTTCCAGAAAACTTCCATACCACTGATGTGTGTGAGCACAAGTCACTCCTTGTATGTTTTGCAGACATGTGTTGCACAGATGTTCTGCCATGCTCTGTGCCATTGGGTACTCGCTGTAAGTTTATATTGTTTTCTGGCCCATAGGCCTGGTCGATAACCTCCATCCCGTTGCCATTGAGTGTGACAGCGCTGAAGTCAGCACTGGCCTCTAAATCAGGAATGCGGGCCGCTGATTTATAACCTGACACACACTCGGAGCGAGGTGATGCATATCTAAAGAGTTTACAAAAGAATAATTGAAATTCATATGAGATGCTGGAATTTGGTTTCAGAGCAGGGATGCTTGGCTTTGCAACATCCAGCACCAGGTCATTTGTCTTCAGATCTTATTGATTTATATTTTGACAGATATTAGACCGAGGCCAGTGGTGGGTGTCCTTGGCAGTGTTGTCTCTTCTCTCTCTCTTCGAATCATCTGTTGACCAAGAAAGCTTTCAGGGAACTGGAGAGTTGAGGTTTTTCTTGGAATATTTGGCCCTTAAATGCAGCACCCATCAAGCTTATCCCATTGAGGCTAAGGAGCATTTTCTTCAGCATAAACAGTGATGGATAACTCTTTTGAATTCTGAAATGTGTTCATGACAGTATATCGCAGTGAACCTGGATATCATGTGTGGTCAGAGCCACCGCTGGCTGAAACTGCTTCATCCAACAAAACACACACAAGCTTTGATTCACAGAGACAGAAATGGTGGACGGCTGTTTATGTTTACTCCACTTTTATGGACTTGAAGCTGCGATAAGACTTTAACCTAAATTCACCAGCCTGCTGGGTTGTTTCTTCTTAAGTCTGATTTTGTGCTTTACTGATGGTTTCAATCGCTCGATGCCCATTTCCGCAACCCTCTGCAATTCCTGGGTTTGGCTTTGATTTTCTCTACGGGGATGCATGAGCAACCTGGCACTGCCACTTTTACAAAACAACAGCTGAGTTTAGTTCAGGCCCTGATAGTGTCCAGTGGTTAGATTTGTTTGGTTTACAAATATCATTATGTAGGCGATCTGAGACTTTTTTTTATTAAATGTAAAAACTGAGTAAAGGATATCTTGGAGCAGTGGGATAAACTAATTAAACATGTATTTTTGTGAGATCAACATGTTGAGAGCATAAAGAAATCAGTGTGACATCAGGAAAGAACTGAACAAAATCAGAAGGAAAAAAGAGAATAAAGGAAAAATATTTTTTTCCTTGAGGATTTGAAACAAGAGAATCCAATGCAATTTGGCCCTTGTATCAGTGTTTAAAAGACATGATTTCTTGTCATTTTGGATTTAGTTTGTGGTATTTAAGTTATCTGAGAATGTGTATTGGCTTTGCCTGCATGAGTGAAGATTTTTCCCATTGCTTCTTAATCCGATATTGTGTAATAACAAGTAGTATTGCCTGCACATAAAATGTAAGCACATAACTCACATTAAACTAAAATTGTCAATATGATGAAGACTTTTTTCTTATTTTGATGAAGAATTACTCTGTTTTGATTATTTTTACACTCAAGGGGTGGGAGCTGGGAGGTTTTCTTGCTTGGTAAGGGACTGTACAAAAGTTATTGTACTTTTAAATTTGTAGAAAAGAAAGACCCTCTCTATGTTTGTTTTTTTATCATCTCTAGACTTAGAAATATACAATGTGATACAACATGTCACATTAATAATTGCGGCATCTATTGCACGTCTGTCCGTCCTGGGAGAGGGATCCCTCACATGTGGCTCTCTCTGAGGTTTCTACGTTTTTTTCCCCCTGTTAATGGTTTTTCTTAGTCATTTTCCCTTACCCTTGTTGAGGGTTAAAAAATTGTTCTGTGTGAATATGGGCTATACAATCGATTGTTGATTGATATAATACAATTTTTAAATAACAATAGGTCTATGACTATTGGGAACATACCAGTGACAGTTTTCCCTGATCCTTATCATTATCATGGGTTAAAATAAGTCCTTCCTTCGGGTAAGTGGACCTTTGTTGTCATGGTTACAATTATAGACACACAGTTTAAGTTGTGGAACAGTCATAGAATAAAGAAACAATGCTGACTATCAGTTTCACAAAGGAAACAATTTATGGTTTGCTGTTTGAAAGCTCTCTGTTTTGTTATGCACTCTTTATATTAAGTCGCCTGCCTTTCTCATTTGCTCCGGTAATAACTTACAACAGCCACTAAGCCTACGAATAAAACCTAACTGGGGTGTAACAAGCTGCTTGCATGGATGCTCTTATTTTACAGGACAGTAATTTAATCATGCACCCCAAATTAAAACTTGATATCTTATCACAACTTCTATCATGTACCACCAATACACATGAATGACACTCTCATACAGAGACAGAACTATTCCCTTCTGTTTACAGCAAAGTGCACTTAAATGAATCATGGTGCATATGGACTTTTTGATATATTACATTTACTTATTTGATAGAGACTTTTTGCCAAGTCAACATAAAACTGTAGAACAACACTACAGCTTAACTAAAGTAGGGAACCTTGAAGTAAGTACTCAGCAAAATCTGTCCAAAAAGACAAAGTGTATGAGATCCAGCACAAAGTCCGCAGAAAGTGTTAGCTAGGGATGTTATGGGGTTGTAGGTGTTAGGAGAGAGGAAGAGATGAGTCTGCAAGACATTCTTGAAGATAGAGGGACGCCTTTGCTCTATTAGCATAACTTGTTCCACCATTGGAAGAACCACAAACAAGAACAGTCTGGACTGTGATTGCCTTGTGTGCATGGATGGCAATGCCAGACCAAGTTCCTTGGAGTAACTGTACTATATAGTAATTATATTGCAGAAGCTCTATTGTAACTACAATTATATATATTTTTTAAAAGTCTCAAATAAAATATTAATTCATGGCCTGGACAAAAAAGCAAAAGAGCTTCACCCGGTCACCCAAAAAGTCAGATAACACTACCTTCAGTCATTATAATGTTACAGTCTCAAACTTTAGAACATTGATAAGAAAGGTAAGGTACTAGGTAAGTGTCTTTAAGGCAAATGGGAGGTTTAGAAATCAAATATTATGATTGTGTATAGCTATAAATAGACTTGAAATAATAATTTAACATAAAACAATTCAAATACATATACTTAAAATAGTGAGCAGGAATGCGCAAGAGTAACAGGGAATGGTAAAGTGAACACAAAGGAGGCTTCAGCAAAGTAGAAGCTGTGGTTTCTGTCTTCTTTTTTTATATTAAAGGGAGCTGCCACTGAGCCGGAGCTGACTGTGTCAGAAGCACCCAGTAAAACAGCATCTGGCCGTGGTGAGTGGTGTCTGTTTATGACTCATTTCTACCTGCTGTCAGGCAGCAGGGAGAAGTGAGAGCGGAGGAGAGAGAGCACCGCAGTAACAAGGGCGGAATTGTGTGAGGATACAAGACAGTGCCGTGTGGTTGTCAAGAAAACAGGGTCGTAGTGAAACCTATTACAAATGGGTCATTTAGTAGCTGATATTGGCTGTTTTTGGTCGGGTATATGGTCAACACATGGGCACCTTTTACGAGGCAGCTTCTGAAATGGAGGGGGAGGGAAAGAGGATGGTTCATATGCACAGAGACGACATTCTAAACTTGTGGAAAAGTCAAATGATTGGAAATGATCTGGTTGTTTTCGTTCAGGTTTAGCTGGCTGGTGTAAGTGTGGGTTCTTGGTGACTACATTTGCCCTAAGGTGGTTTTAGTCTCATAAAGAAGTCACACACTGGCTTTTAGGAGAAATATCGGTGGTGCCTGGAGGAAAGCCTATGTTTTCACATTCAACAAAACGTACACTTGGATCCCTCTCATAAATGAACCGTTTCACTGAATCAACACCACAATTAAATTATGAGAATTTTGAAAGGTTTACAAGTCACAGTCGTGCATCCTTCTCAGAGACCAAAAAACACGAGTTGAGGCACTTTGGGGTGTTAAGATTTTTGTATCAATCAAGCAATCAGGGAGGCATCTGATCAGTAAGTCCCAAATGTATTCTGCAGCACAACAATGAGCATAAACATGCAAGCAGAGCTATCTTCGACAAATGTGGTATGACATGAAGAAACTGAGACTGCCCAAATACACATTGGAGAACTGGCCAGTTTTCCAACCTACCTGTCAAGAATCATAAAAGACAGAACGCACACAAACCCAAAACTTCTTCATAGCGATTTCTGTTTATAAAGTGCACACCACCATGTCACCAAAGTTTTACACTCCTGAGGAATGGATTAAGAAATGAATAAAGTCACAGAGCCAGAACATCATTGGGTCCGGAACACTGCAAAAAACATGGGAAGCAGGAATTGATTTAATTTTCCATTAGAATCTATTCCAATAGAACAGTATAAACATGAAATCAATAAATCAAAAGGAAGATGTGGAGTGGTGCAAAAGAAGAGCTTAAAAAATAACAAAAAAATGTTAAACTCATAGAATCGCTTGGAAATGTAATTCTATCTATCTATCTATCTATCTATCTATCTATATATCCATCTATCTATCTATCTATCTGTCTCACTATCTTATATC